>NW_011494956.1:9061743-9067767 GCF_000754665.1 Bison bison bison | reverse complement strand
GAAATGTTCCCTTGGTATCTCTAATTTTCTTGAAGAGATCTCTAGGCTTTCCCATTCTATTGTTTTCCTCTATTTCTTTGCATTGATCACTGAGAAAGGCTTTCTTATCTCTCCTTCCTATTCTTTGGAACTCTGCATTCAGATGCTTATATCTTTCCTTTTCTCCTTTGCTTTTCACTTCTCTTCTTTTCATAGCTATTTGTAAGGCCTCCTCAGACAGCCATTTTGCCTTTTTTGCATTTCTTTTTCTTGGAGATGGTCTTGCTCCCTGTCTCCTGTACAATGTCAGGAACCTCCATCCATTGTTCATCAGGCACTCTGTCTATCAGACCTAATCCTTAAATCTATTTCTCACTTCTACTGTATAATTGTTAGGGATTTGATTTAAGGCCATATTAGAATGGTCCAGTGGTTTTCCACACTTTCTTCAATTTAAGTCTGAATTTGGCAATAAGGAGTTCATGATCTGAGCCACAGTCAGCTCCCGGTCTTGTTTTTGCTGACTGTATAGAGCAGATCTCCATCTTTGGCTGCAAAGAATGCAATCAATCTGATTTCGATGTTGGCCATCTGGTGATGTCCATGTATAGAGTCTTCTCTTGTGTTGTTGGAAGAGGGTGTTTGCTATGACCAGTGCGTTCTCTTGGCAAAACTCTATTAGCCTTACCCTGCTTCATTCTGTACTCCAAGGCCAAATTTGCCTGTTATTCCAGGTGTTTCTTGACTTCCTACTTTTGCATTCCAGTCCCATATAATGAAAAGGAGAAGGAAATGGCAACCCACTCCAGTGTTCTTGCCTGGAGAATCCCAGGGATGGGGGAGCCTGGTGGGCTGCCGTCTTTGAGGTCGCACAGATTCGGACACGACTGAAGCGACTTAGCAGCATAATGAAAAGGACATCTTTTTTGGGTGTTAGTTCTATAAGGTCCTGTAGGTCTTCATAGAAGCAATCAGAAATAAACTGTCAGGTATAGGATGACATACTCAGAAGGATGCTTGATTAGGGAATCAAATACCTCAAATTTGGTAGGAGATTACAGTTTTATTTAAAAAAAAAACCTGGGCCTAAATTTTGAGTTTCAGATTATTAATACTATCAAGGTTTACTGAAAAACAGTAAAGTATAAGACATTGTTCTTAAGTCTGCTCTGCCCTTGTACAAGGAAATTTTTCCTG
Organism: Bison bison bison; assembly: GCF_000754665.1. Classification (NCBI taxonomy): domain Eukaryota; kingdom Metazoa; phylum Chordata; class Mammalia; order Artiodactyla; family Bovidae; genus Bison; species Bison bison. The sequence goes on along the minus strand of NW_011494956.1, from coordinate 9,066,591 downwards.
GCCCCTCTTTGGTTAGAGTTCTTCATGATAGCCATAAATAGAAAAATTATAGGGTATACTACTTTAGCATATTACATGTCCAAGGGGCCTAAATATTTAATAGATGGCTTCACGTGACATCCTTTTAGTTTGAAATTTGAATTAAATTAGTAAGTTGCTTTGTAAGAGACATATAACACAAAAGTAAACCCAAATCCACAGGAGATTGATGGCTTACTCTTTCTATGACTAAAAATTGTTTTGTGTTTTTAACAGAGCTCTGTGGGGTTTACATTTTTTAATTAAGTAGAAAAATCAATACAAAAAACTAAATGTATAGTTTATGTGTGCTAAGTCATCTTCAGTCGTGTCTGACTCTGCGGCCCTATGTACTGCAGCCTGCCAGGCTCCTCTGTCCATGGGATTCTCCAGGCAAGAATACTGGATTGGGTAGCCATTCCCTTCCCCAGGGGATCTTCCCTACCCATGGATTGAACCCAGATCTCCTGCATTACACTGTGTCTCAACTGGTAAAGAATCCGCCTGCAGTGCAGGAGGCCTGGATTCAATTCCTGGGTTGGGACGATCCCCTGGAGAAGGGATTCCCACTCCAGTATTCTGGCCTAGAGAATTCCATGGACTATATAGTCCGTGGAGTTGCAAAGAGTCGGACACAACTGAGCATCTTTCACTTTCACTTTCTCCTGAATTAAAGGCAGATTCTTTACTGTCTGAGCCACCTGGGAAGCCCAGAAAAAAGCAAACCTATACGTAAACTAGACAATCAACAAGGACCTACTCTATGGCACAGGGAACTCTACTTGAAATTCTGTAGTAACCTATATAGGAAAAGAATCTGAAAAAGAGTGAATATATGAGTATGTATAACTGAAGCTCTTTTCTGTACACCTGAAACTAACACAACATTGCAAATCAACTATACCCCAATATAAAAGAAAAATTAAATTAAAAAAGAAAAACTAAATCCATGTCACTAGCCCTGTGCCACTAGAAAGGATACTCAAACACTGAGATTATATAATCATATCTTCAAACCCTCCAAGAACTGCTCAAAATAATACTGTCTTTTAGTTTGCTTTATATTTGGAAGAGTTTTCTGCTGGTTTTAATTGATTTCCATTTAACAAAAGAAGCACGTCTTCACCATATGACTAAACTTGTTTAGGAACTTAATGCCAGTCTTTGTGGCCATGGAGTATACTTTCTGCTTGAAGATATTCTTCTCCCTTCAAAACCAGTTGCTCTCCTAGCCTGCTTACAGTTGTTATTTTAGGCCTATATATGTGTGTGTACGTGTATATGTATATACATGTGTATATATACACATATACTTGTCCTTGTTATAGATAAAATAGCTTCTCAAATTTACCTAAGGTTACTAATTAAAATACAATAATATTATCTTATGTTCCCATAACTCTGTTTCCCATTGATTCAGCTTTTCAAATTAAAAAAACAGTTCTTTTGAAAACATTACATCTATACCTTCTTCTGGTTATTTTTCAACTAAGTGAATCAGAAGAATGTGCATCAAAAAATTGCCTATCCTTTGCCCCCATTTAAAAAAAAACCCAAACATTCTATTCTGGAAACTTTCAAGGATATACAAAGTAAACAAAGTATAATGAACTTCATGTACCCATCATCCAGTTTCAAAAAACATCAATATTGTGCCATTGTTTCACATGCAACTTCACCTACTCCTGTTAATTTGTATAGCCAAATTATTAATTAAATAATCTTTCACATTGAGTTGGTCATTTGAATTTATATTTCATTTAGTAAATAACCTTGTTAGACCATATCATACACTGTTTTATAAGACATCGAACACCGTGTATGATAGTATTAGAAATTATTACCCAACAGCCTTCCCCCACCATTTACAGAGCACTTTCTGGGCTCATGGTTTACGAAAGCACTGGTTCATTTAATTCAAGATAATCAACAATGCGAGATCTGCCCTTTAACCTGCAAAGGAAGTAGAGATGCTGTTTGTTAAAGGATTAGTAAAAGCATTCAAAATTAGAATCAATGTGTGGAAAAGAACATTTTCTGTGAAGAGGAATATGTATTCATGACTGTGTTTCTCAGATACAATAAAACGCCAACACAATTATAGCTGTCGCTTGTGGGAAAGAAAGGACTTTTATTAAGAAAGGAAATCTTAATATCTATTCTCTGAAGGACAATGGTCTTTCAGTGATTTAGTACCACAGTCCTAGTTACAACACTAAGTCATAAATAAGACGCTGTTTTAAGAACTGGAATACTTTTTTCTGTATACATAATTGTAAAATTCAGAAATAAATGAAGAGTTTTAGCAAAGTAAAAAAATTGAGAGCCAAAATATCTTGCTTGTGCCCACTAGAAACTAGTAAATGAATTCTGCTGACTGGAGAGCAGACTGAGTCAGTGGTCCACAACTGCTTCTTCCTCATTCTGCCTCATCCAGCTTTGCGAAGTTTCCCCAGAGCTTTGTCATCATTCACCGTGGAGGCGGTAATTGGGTGGTGGAGGAGAGACGGACACTGAATCACTCGTCTGATACTTTAAAAAAAAATCAATTTATTTATTTTGGCTGTGCTAGGTCTTCTTTGCCGTGCGGGCTTTTCTCTAGTTGTGAAGAGCAGGAGCTGCTCTCGAGTTGCAGTGCATATGCTTCTCATTGCAGTGGCTTCTCTTCTTGTAGAGCACAGGGTCCAGGCACACGGACTTCAGCAGTTGCAGCGTGTGGGCTCATTAGTTGTGGTGCACAGGCCTAGCTGCCTGTGGATCAAACCAGCGTCCCCTGAACCGCTCGGTCGCTTAGTCATGTCCAACTGTTTGCAACCCCATGGACTATAGCCCGCCAGATTCCTCTGTACATGGAAAATTCCAGGCAAGGATACTGGAGTGGGTTGCCATTTACTACTCCAACTTGGCCACCCTGACTGCCACTGGGCCATCCTGACTACCACTGTAACACCAGGGAAATCCAAAATAACTTTGCTTTCACAAGGGAGACTTAAGTATGGTAAAGTAAATCTAGAGGGAATAATACTGCAATTAAATTTGATATTTCATCTGCTCGTACCTGGTGGGCCAATATCCCCCAATACACTTAGCATATTCTCTTCCAAGTAATGCTCAAGAATCATGTATCAGAGAAACAAATAGTTGCTGTGTTTTGAATTAGGATGTAAACTTTTCCCCAACTGAAATCGGTTAGATTAGTTATTACACTAAGCTAGCCATGAATTTTGAAAACACTTACTGAATTATATTTTTATTTACCTAATTGGAAAAGCATTATGTACGAAAAGCATATTAATGACCATTAAAAATATACAAACTACCAATCTCTGGCAGTGTTCAATATCTTTGAAACGCTGTTTCATAATGTTCTTGTTTACCGTGTTTCTGTTTGCGCCAGGTTATTTCCCGAAGTGTGCTTGTTAACACACACACAGTATCAATAAAGCAGATGGTTTTATATTTTATTTCAAACAGACTCTGCATCTTTACTGTTGCCCAAACTAGAAAGCCTGCTACCAACTCCACCAATATTTTAGCTGTCCTCTAATTCGTAGTTCGATTTTAAATGAGACAAAAATACTTAACTACTTCCATTCCTCAGTTCCTTTTCAACCTTATTTAGGAACTGTAGAGATGCATTCTAGTTTGCTTGCACAATATTTTGCTATTTCTAATACCATTTTCATGCCAAACTTTACAAAAGTCTTCTACAACTCTTTTGCTGTCATTGGTTCGACAAAATAACTGGATTTGGTCATAATTATAAATTTAGCTTTCCTAAGCACAGGGGGAAATCACTTTATAATAAGATATTCTTCTATCCCTTTTCCATTTGTGAAAGACATAATTCCTTGCTTTGATAAACAAAGTGAGGAAACAAGAGAAATACCAGAATTTTGTTATCCATTTACTCCTTTAATGCATTTGCAAGCTGTTTAAACTCTCTGATGGACTATAACGCATCATTTCAAACAATAAGGTGTGTGCTACATTCCTTCATTCATAATTTTTATTTGCTGATAAAACAGAGGCGGTGCTCTATTTCTGTTCTCTAAAAACAAAACAAAACAAACCCCCACCTCCTGCCCAAACTTCCATTTAAATTTTTTCATGCTGTCACAAGTCTCAGAGCACGGTACTCTTCAGCTCCACCTCGTGTAGGAAAACAACGACTGCACCCTCAGCTCTGACCAAAGGGAGCAACCATGCAGTGGAAAAGATGAAAAGTCAGGAACATTATTTAGGCATCAACACTAAACGAAGAATTGATTTCCTGTACAGCCTGAGTGTTTGAGAAAAAGCAGATCTTAACAGCTGATAGGAACTTCAGGAAAACATATGTATTGGTTTCACTGATAAATTCAATTAAAGCTGGAGAAAACTACACTGAACTTACTTAACACTGGCAAACTTTGGATGAAATCCCCATTGACCTAAGATTCCTACTTGACTCCTTCAAAAGAGCCAAGTCAGGGCGTTCTCTGAGCAGCGGTATGTAGTACATCAAACACCTTCACGAAAAACTTCAGCGGACTATCTTTTAAGTCACGTCATAGAGCCCAGAGGAGAACGCCTGGAAACGGTTTGCGGAGAGAGGGGTGAGGTCCCCTTCTCGGTGAAGGCGACTTAGCTGACTGGAGTAGTTTCCGCGCTCTCCTCGTCCCGCGCCGCAGCAGGCAAAGAAGCGAGGGGACCCCGGGTCCCGGTCGCCCGCAGCATCTCCCCAGAGTCCTCCTTCTGAGAAACCTGTGGGTCAGGGACGCTCATCTTTTGCTTGTCATTATAAACCTGCTTCTTATTAAGCTCTCATGACTTTTTTTTTTTTTTAAG
>NW_011494956.1:9057032-9060743 GCF_000754665.1 Bison bison bison | reverse complement strand
GGGGAGAGGAAATTTCCACTCCCGCCGCTATCTTGTGACTCGTCCACGCTGCCACCCGAGCCGGTCGGAAGAGTGTGAACTAGTGTTCAGTGTGTGGGCTGCACGACTGTGTTAAGCACACAAGTACACGATACCCGAAAATGCAGTTGATTTGTCCAGTGAAAAGACCCTTAAAAAGGTTGCTTCCTTCCTAATTCCTTTTTAGTGACACAGGTTTTCTTCCTTACCAACGTACTTTATTAGGGGAAAGTAAATTCGGTCTGAAAGGCACGGTTTGTTTTTTTGTTTGTTTGGTTTTTTTACCCTGTGCCTTCAAAACGTGTGATGGTTGTATTTGCTAGCAGTTTTCCTCTGCATGGGTTCTTTGTTTTAAAAGAAATATTTAAACCATCCGCCAGTGTGGTGCTGCTTTCGAGTGCCTCTTTTTTTTTGGAAAAACTGTTAACGTCTGAATAAGGACTCGTGCTCCCCCCGACTAGCGCTTCCCTCCTTTAAACTTAAGTAAACCAATTTTTTTTCTTTTGAAAACTATTTTGTTAGTTGGTCATGACAGACTTTTCTGCGTGAGAGTATTTCTAGACTGGAGAACTATTTGAGCACGACACTTTGAAAAGAAGCATCAAGAGAGTGAATTAGCTTTGACTTAGGAAATAAACTGTTGCTGCTACTTGAAGTCGGCTCTTCTAGAATAGAAAGGCGGCTTAAAGCCCTATTACAAGTTGCAAGGGGGCCTTGGAGGGTTTTTTTTTTTTAGCTCAAACCCTGCTTAAGAGATGAGGAAAATGAGCCCCAGAGAGGTTGTGATTTCGTTTGTGTAAAATTATATATTCCACAGAACCAAGAAAAGAACCCAGTTGTCCTTTAATCCTAGTCCAGCGGTTGTATTATTTTACAGATGCCTTGCCTTACTGCATGGTAATCACGATTTTTATTCAAATGGCTGTCTATGGGGAACCCACTAGTGTGATGAGGAAATAGATCTTGCATTTAGAATTAAGTGGAGGGGGGGCTGTAAACAGTTATTTTTGTTTTTAGAGTGTACTTTTTGCTGAAGAAATATTTGAGTGGTGAAGAGGGATGAATTTGTGTAGACTACCTTTCTCAGTTCCAGTACTAAGTGTCTTCGCTTTGTTAGAATGGCATTTTTTTTTTGAATGACGTTTCTTAATGCAGGGTGTGCTCTTTAACCTTTGTATTACATGCTGTTGGGATAGAGATTTTATTTGGTATCAGAGAATGGGATTATGTAAGGGCAGTGGAAGGAGTACAGGTGAAGTTGGGATTAGATTTAGAAGAATGAAGGCAAGACTCTTTATTTTCAAAATGGAAATTGTCAGCAAAGAGTAAATTTCTGCATTTATTGTAATAATAGTAAGGCAACACTGAATGGGATAAATAGGTGAGAACTGTCCATAATCCTATCCCAGCAGGCATAAGGACACTCCAAGGAGATGTTGGGGAGTGGTGCCTGTAGGCTGGAATCAGCGCTTTGTACCCTCAAGCATGGGGTCCACCTGGAGAAAGCGTATCCTCTGGCCTTTCTTTATCAGAAAGGTAGTGTATGAATGAGTTGCCTGATCTCATTACCCCTGTTAGACACTCAGTAGTGCCGACTCTTTGCAACCCCATGTAGTGTAGCCCATCGGGCTCCTCTGTCCATGGAATTCTCCAGGCAAGGATACCAGAGTGGGTAGCCATTCCTTTCTCCAGGGGATCTTCCCAACTGGAGAAGTCCACTATCCATTTCCCAGTGGAGAAGTGGACTATAGTCCACACTATGTATTTCAGTACATGTGTGGGCAGACTTAATGCATATAATGTTATTAATTTTTTAACAGAGATCATACAGTAAATTATGCTTTATAATCTTTTGAGTATATTGTGGGCCTCTTCCTGTGTTATTAAATAAAGATTTATATCATTTTTAATAGCTGTTCCATTGTATAGTTACATGTTTGTTTTTTTTAGTTTAACATGTATCTTATGTATACATGGGAGATACCTATGGTAATAGAAGTAATTCTTCATTTTTTTTAAACTAGTGCATATTTTATGTACTGGGCCCTCCTCCCCCCATTCCTTTATCCTTGTGCATTTTTGTAAATTGATTTCCTTGAAATATGTTTCTACTGGTGGAATTTCTGGGTTGCGGATAATCTGTGTACCTTTTATATTCTGAAAGTGTGTTATAGTTTTTTTTCTTTTTAAACCTCATTTGTGCAGATGTTTTATTTTGCTTTTGAAATTAATGAGGGAGGGGATTATTACATCTTTTTTTGACCTGGGTAGATTTGCTGGGCTGCTGGCATATAGAGACAACCTTTCTCTACCTCAAGGGTTCTGTAAAGACATTCATTTAAGATGTTTTCTGATTTTATCTTTTACATTCAAGTCTTCAGCACATTTGTCCCAAGTGAGGTTCCTTTCTAAGTGCACTGTATATTAATATTTAAGAAGCAGTCTTGCCCTTTACATTTGGGATAAAGTGAAAATACCTCATGATCCATGTCATTGCCGTCTTTAAAACAGCTGTGTGAGGATTTTGACTAGGTTCTTATATATTTGGCTAATGTGTTTCACTTGGTTTCAGCAGTTTCAGAATGTTTATATACATGTACTTTATTCCATTTTCACGGCTTTCTAATGTATACCGTGTAGGTGATCAGTGTTCCTAAGAGCTGATATGCAGGCTGAACGTAAGGGCAAGTCAGGAATAGTGAAAGTATTAGTCGCTCAGTTGTGTCCAGCTCTTTGCGAGCCCATGGACTGTAGACCACCAGACTCCTCTGTCCATGGAATTCTACAGGCAAGAACACTGGAGTGAGTGACCATTCTCTTCTCCAAGGGATCTTCCCCAACCAGGGATGGAACCTGGATCTCCTGCATTGCAAACAGATTCTTTACCATCTGAGCTACCAGGGAAACCCATGACATGATGTCATTTAATGACATCTGCCTGTAGGCTTCTTTGGCCTTCATTATCTTAAGGTTATCTCTCAGTAGATGCTTTAATGATAATCTTAAACTCAAGGTACTGATTCCAAGCAGGATCAGGATTCTGGACTGAAACTACTAACATCTACATTTTGTTCATATGCTTCTCTTTCATTGTAGGCCCACGAATTGCAGTTTTTTTCGATCACCTGCTCCCATTCTGGGTCATGCCTCAGTAAATGCTCTGCTTTGGAGATCAGGCTCCATCCCAGTCTTGTGTATTTGACTGTAAGGGAGAAGGCAAGTGTGTTTATTTTCCCAGTTTTGTAAGGTATTCTTTCTCTGGTGGAATGTTGTATCAAAGAAACTTTACAAAAATTTGCACTGTTGGAAAAGTAACAGGCCTTGCCTTACCCTGTGGGCTGACTGTAAATGAAGGTCAAGTGGTGGGTGTGGCAGCAGCAACTGCTGAGGCTAACTGAGCCATCACCTGGCAGGAGGCAGCACTTCCTGGGTTGATGGAGGGAGGGGGAAGTGTGTGTATTGTAGTCCAGATACCTGTAATAATAGTGTGGTGCGGAGAAGGCCCTGGCACCCCACTCCAGTACTCTTGCCTGGAAACTCCCATGGATGGAGGAGCCTGGTAGGCTGCAGTCCATGGGGTCGCTAAGAGTCCGGGCACGACTGAGTGACTTGACTTTCACTTCACTTTCATGCATTGGAGAAGGAAATGGCAACCCACTCCAGTGTTCTTGCCTGGAGAATCCCAGGGAAGGG
>NW_011494956.1:9052894-9056909 GCF_000754665.1 Bison bison bison | reverse complement strand
AGTTGTGTCCCAGTCTGCGATCCCATGGACTGTAGCCCACCAGGCTATGTGATGACAATAGTATGTGCTTTACTGTGTTACAGAGCAGCCTCCCCTCACCCCCAAAATAATTTGATTTCTTTGAAATTGACTTTGAATTTGCAGCTTTAGAATTAGTTGTATTAAAAGCAGCTAAAAAAAATCCTTCTGTCCTTAGTAACATCTTCACTGTGGTGTATCATCATATTTAAAGACCATTTAACGCTTTTATTTTCCAAGCAATTTTATTACAGTGTGCCAAAGTACTTGGCAGTACAACTGTATGAAAAGGGGGAAAAAAGTCACGTGTACAATAATTTTTAAAAGTGAAGGTTACTCTTGGGGGATATCTATTCCCCTTCCCCTTTATAGACTTCTAATGTTTCCATTAAGATGAAGCCTCTACTAAGCTAGCATTTTTTAAAAAGAAATTGTGTCATAAAAGAACAGAATTTACTTTGGAAGATAAATTCATTATTTTCTAATTAGGCATTCATTACATTGATTTTGAAGTAAAATCTGTCATCTTTGACTACATAGAATAACCATTGTTAACATTTTCCTATGTATAAAGTTTTTTCAAATGTATAAATAAGTGAAAATGTACAGTTAGCTACCTGGTTTTATCACTTAAAATTTAAGGGGAGTGTTTTTTATTCCTCTACCTCTTTCTTAGAGGTTGATGTGTTGGGGGTATCTTGGCACTTTCTATCACCTCTGTGGGGACCATCCACACACTCTGCTAGAACTTAGGTTTCTGGTGACTTTAGGTATCGTTTCTGTGTTGGGGCTTACAAACTGCATTTCTGGTCCCTAAGGCTTTTTTGCATTCTTATAACCTGTCGGAATCTTTAAAGATGGCCTGTCGAAAATCTTTATGGGCTGTTCCACAGCCACCTCTTCATGTAAATCTCTGTTGCCCTCCGACTCCTTAGCATCACGTGCAGACAATTTGCAGACTTGGCATATTTCTCTCTTGTCATCTACTGTTCTACGTAGTTCTCTCCCATCACTTTTGGGCCTGTTTCCTAGATTCTGAACCCCTTCTTCCTTCACCTTGACCTAGTTACTCAGATGTCAGCTTTGACAGCCTGATCTCTGGTAAACATTTTTGAATCATTTTTTGCTTTGAGACTGTGTCAAGTCCTCCAGTGTATCCAGTGACACCTGTTTCTAGTGGAGCATTTATGCTTTCGTAATGCATTTGTTAGGCTGAAGGCTTCTTATTCACGTCTTACTCTGGAATTCCCTAACACCTAACCTATTGCTTGCACTTGGTGGGAATGTAGTAAAAGTTGGTTGAATGAAAGAGCAGTATTGTGAAATGTTCCCAGTCTAATTAAATGTAATTAGTCTTCTGCAACACTTTTAGTGTCTTTGGTTTTGGTATGTCATTGCATAAAGATTTAGCCGATATTTGAGCATTTTCCTTTTTTTTTCTGCCACACTTGGATTTCATAGTTTAGTGTTCAGAAAAAGTTTCCATTTAACTTTCTCATGGGAGACTCGGCTGAGTTTGACATGCCTAGGTCGTGCATCTGATTAGAATAACAGAACCAGGGTTATTATCCCATCTCCTGCGTCCTGTTTTATTGCTCTCTTTAAGGCTTCTTATGGCTCTTATGAGAACTTCATAGAGGCTTTTTCTTTTTAAACTTATCTGCTCTCAGATTTAATGAGGGTTTATTTAATAGTGTCTTCCTCTCCCTATACATGCTATTTAACCAGTAATAGTTTTGAAAAGAATTCTCTGACTTAACAACCTCCCCGGGGAGCCTGGTGGGCTTCCGTCTATGGGGTCGCACAGAGTCGGACAGGACTGAAGCAACTTAGTAACAGCAACAACCTCCCCATATCTGTTTACTGAGCCATTGGTAGAGCTGGTGCTTAAGTACAACTTACTCCTAGTATTTTGCTGATGCCATGCTAAGGAACAGACCCTTGTCCACGAAGTGAGGTAGTTTTCTTTTGGCAGTTTCTGGCCTGTTGTCACTGTTGTCAGTGTCTGGCCCCTAAAAAGTGGTCCTTACTCCCACTCCATACTTCTCTAACCAGTCTTTTTCTGATTCTCTTGGTTCCTAAAGTATGTTTCCCAGGCACTGTGTTAGGCTTTGTTTTCTCTTCATTTTCTTCATCTCAAAACAACTGCAAAAATTACTGACAAATTTTACTTCTTGGTTAATATCTCTCAGATTCCAGTTGCTTCTTGCATATCCCATAAATCTGAGAGTGAGGCTTAGACAGCTCCACTACCTTATTAATCAGCTGATAAACAGCTCTTTCCCCTTCTTCCATTGGAGTTCTGAGTTACTTCTCTGTTTGCAATTCTTGAAGACTGTCACTAGGCATAGTCCTACTTCCGTAACATTTTTAGAATCTCTTGGTGACCCACAGCTCATTACCACTGCTGCAGTTAATCCAGGAATGAATTTTCTCTGACCTTCTCGCCACTCACTCACCTCACCCCACCCTGAAGTATCTTGTGAACAGGCACTTTCAGAGGAAGCCCAGGGGGCTTGTTTTTCCTGGCATTCTTAATGCTAACCACCTGTTGCAAATTGCATAGTCCTTAACATTCCCACCAATCTTGCCCCACTTTTTAAGGATCTGGTAGTGTCTTTTCTTGTAAATTCTCTGATGAAAAAAACTTGAAGGATCAGATGAAGATCTTTTTGTAACTTTCTTTCAAAATTGTTCCAAGTTTAAATGGGGCCATTGGCTTTCCAACCTTTATCTGCTGCTGAAAAAACAGTGTAGTGCTGTTGACTGGGGAAGGTAGGCTCTTACCTTCTGGTGCAGTCCCAGAAAGATCCTGGGCATCAGTTAGAATTATTGTGTACAACCTCCCTGTTTCAGATTGATTTTTAAGGCTGCAGCTTTGATCAAGGTACTCCCCATACCCCAAAAGTATTTGGATCCCCACTGCTTTCAGATTTAAATCAGTTCCAGATAGCCTGGTGTTCCAGGTGTATTACATGTTGGCTTAGAACTATATTTCCAACCTTATATAATCTGTCATTGTGTACCGTACACCCCACATACCACTGTGTCATAGCCAAATGGCTATATCTAAGGCCCCTTGGCCTGGAGTGCCCTGCTCATTCCCTCTCCGTGCCATTCACTGCATCGTAAATTCTCCCCTGATTCCTGCATTGAGGGCCAGCTCTGCCACAAGCCTTCTCTGACTTGCCCAGGTGAAAAGGATACCACATTTATCATCTGTGACACCTAAAAACTTTGTGCCCTGGATCAGAGTTGTTTATATGTTGCTTCTAACCGGATGTTCTCACAGAGCAGGACTTGCAGGTGCATGTATAGCCCTGCAGCATCCAGCACATAGGAAACACTTAACTGCTTTTCTGATAAATTGTCATTTAGTCAGTGTCCACTTGTGATTCACCTGTTCGTTGTGCTGAATGAAGTTGAGAGTATTATGGATTAATTGACATAGCTCCATACTGTGAAAGTCTTGTTTGTGGAGAAACTTGTTCATAATTCCCCTCAGCTCACCATGATTCTTTCTATTCCACTAAATTTCTAGTTCATTTTGAGTTTCCAGATAGGACATTATAGTCAAAGTGAGCCTATGGGCATATGCATTTTTACTTGATAAGTTTAGAAGTTTACCAGTACACTGAGGTAGACCTGCATTAGAATTCTACATCTCTAAATTAAGACGCTTACTCCTTGGAAGGAAAGTTATGACCAACCTAGATAGCATATTGAAAAGCAGAGACATTACTTTGCCAACAAAGGTTCGTCTAGTCAAGGCTATGGTTTTTCCTGTGGTCATGTATGGATGTGAGAGTTGGACTGTGAAGAAGGCTGAGCACCGAAGAATTGATGCTTTTGAACTGTGGTGTCAGAGAAGACTCTTGAGAGTCCCTTGGACTGCAAGGAGATCCAACCAGTCCATTCTGAAGGAGATCAGCCCTGGGATTTCTTTGGAAGGAATGATGCTAAAGCTGAAACTCCTGTCCTTTGGCCACCTCATGTG
>NW_011494956.1:9043829-9052794 GCF_000754665.1 Bison bison bison | reverse complement strand
CAGTCCTTTGGCCACCTCATGTGAAGAGCTGACTCACTGGAAAAGACTCTGATGCTGGGAGGAACTGGGGGCAGGAGGAGAAGGGGACGACAGAGGATGAGATGGCTGGATGGCATCACTGACTCGATGGACGTGAGTCTGAGTGAACTCCGGGAGTTGGTGATGGACAGGGAGGCCTGGTGTGCTGTGATTCATGTGGTCGCAAAGAGTCGGACATGACTGAGCGACTGATCTGATCTGATCTGAAGCTTAGATAAGTCATTAAAAAAAATCTTTTGGTCTCAGTTTCTTCTTTAAGGGAAGAGTTGCGTGAGATAGTTTCAGGTGTCACTTTGGAATGAAAAACAAAGCCTTTTGAACTGGCGGCTGCAAACTTTTTCTTCAAAGGACCAGGTAATATTTTAGGCTCTGCCAGCCAGGCAGTGTCTGTTGCAGCTACTCACCTCTGCTATTAGTAGCTTGAAATGGCCTTAAACAATATGTAAACTAGTGGCCTAACTGTGTTTCAGTATTTTATTTACAAAAACAGGCAGCAGCTGAGATTTGCTGAGCTGCGCTTTAGAAGTTTGTGGTCAGTATAGGCTAATCCAAGAAAACTGAATGAGGTCTTAAATGTGAGAACTCTTGGCTTTGTTCTTTTCGTGTAACAAAAGTCACCTCATTATTTGAATTTTTACGGTGAGTAGTCAGTAAGTCCACTGCCATCCTCAGTTTCTTCCCTGAGTAATCACTGCTACCTGTAATACTTTTTAAAACATATGTGGCATATCCCCTTTGGATAAAAGTCTGACAGTTTCCTATAAAAGTAAATATACACGTACCCCATGCCCCAGCAGTTCTAGATATTTACCCAAGAGAAATGAAAACATATGTCCACAGAAATACATGAAAATATTCATAGTAGCTTCAAACTGGAAATAGCCCAGGTGTTCAGTAGAATGGATAAACAAACCAGTGTCCACATAGTGGACTACTACTCAACAGTCCAAAAAAAAGAACAAACTACAGATAATGGAAAACCTGAGTGAATCCCACTATTAGGCTAAGCAGAAAATAAGCTTTACTGATGAGAATGTACTATATCATTTCATTTCTTTGAAATTCTAAATCAAGCGGTACTTACCTATGCTGGAAAAAAGCCCAGAACAGTGCTTGCCTCTAGGATGGGCCTGGGGATTGACTGGGAAGGGGCATGAGAGAACTTTATAGGGTGATGACAATGTTGTGTATCTTGATAGCAGTTTGTATCACAGAGGTGAATGCATTTGTCAAAAATCCATGTCATAGTACTTTGTAGAGTCATATATTTCACTGAATGTAATTTTCCCCTCAGTTTTAGTTAATATGCATATTGAAGTGTTCAGGGGTTAAGTGTACAAACATCTGCAACTTGAAATGCATAAAAAAAAGATGGTAATTATTGAATAGATAGATGAATATAGTAGATTGTCTACTTATGTAGAATCTGGGTGAGGTTTATACATGTTCACTTAATTCTTTTAAAAATTTTACTTGTTTAAATAAATATTATTACAAATTTAACAATCTTTTATACACTGTTCCTGACCAGTTATCCCAAAGTATATTGAATAACCCATCATTTCCTCACTGATTTGAAATGCCAACTTTTTTACATGCATTTTACATGGATCCTTTCTTGGATATTGCGTTTTGTTACTAATCTATATCTTTGTTCCTTTGTCATTATCACACTATAATATGTAAGCTCTACGTAAGCATTTGTGAAATAAAATATAATGTGTGAGACTTGTGTAACTACTGGCTGTTCAGTTTTGGTGTCTGGAGAATTCTAGCCTTATAAATATTTAGGTAACGTATGGAGCATCCAAAAGAGATAGCTTATGTATAAAAAATCTATTTCTTGAAAATTGGGAGAACTAACTAAAACCATTTGGATGTGGTATCTCTTTTAAGAATAGAGCTCTGTTTATTGTTTTGTAAAAACTTGTGATTTGCAAATGTTTATTTTCTCACAAAATCATATATTTCATTTATTCTCAAGTTTTTGGGGGCTTCCCTGGTGGCGCAGAGGTTAAAGCGTCTGCCTGCAATGTGGGAGACCTGGATTCGATCCCTGGGTCAGGAAGATCCCCTGGAGAAGGAAATGGCAACCCACTCCAGTATTCTTGCCTGGAGAATCCCATGGACAGCGGAGCTTGGTGGGCTACAGTCCACGGGTTGCAAAGAGTTGGACACAACTGAACGACTTCACTTTCTTTCACTTTCTTTACTAGTTGGAAACTGGTTTTATTGATCAAATTAAATGCATTTGTTTCAATTAACTTGTGATACTATCTTAAATCTCTCTTACTTTCCCTTGAATTTATTTTAGTCTTGAATTTAAAACCTGACATTTTTGGTTAGTCTTGGGGTTTTTGTGAATTCATATAAAGCTATGGATTTTCCTTTGTGTTCTGCTTTGGCTGCATTATTGTTTTATATTTTGAATATTTCATGTTTTGTTGTCTTTTTAATTCAAAGGTTATGTAGAAGTCCACTTTGTAAATTTTTGTTATACTTTGTTGCATTTGGTACTTTATTGGATTAGTTTTTCCCTCAAATATTTGGTAATTATTGGTTCTCTGCACCTCCTGTTTGTATTTAGACTTTCCTGTCACAGCATTCAGGGATGAGGCAGAAGTACCCAAGAACTGGTCGAGGAATAGAGATTCCCTCTACTCCTTGAGGTTTTTACCAACCCATCCAATACCTTGGCCAGTTTTTGAATCCCAGCCTGCCCCCACTCCCCCTGCCCCATGCTCCCTGCTCCTGCTAAAGAGTAGCTGGTGCTGCTACTGTTGGTAGTTGATGGGTACTAAGGTGGGGGGTGTGTGTATGTGTGTGTGTGTGTGTAGTTGCTGGGCACCAGGGGTGTGTGTGTGTATGTATGTATGTGTGTGTGTGTGTGTGTGTTGGGGGGAGGCGCAAAGTTATACTCACCTGGCTGCTCCTGCTGCGGAGTCATCTAATCTGTGGCCCAGAGCGCCCTCCTGTTCTCCATTTTGGTGAGCCAACTTGCTTTTTTCTAGGAGTCCTTCTCTGATGAAATCCTTTCCTTCCTCTTCCTGTTAGAGACAGTTAATTCTTTCTCTATGTTTATATGTCTGTTGCTTGTAACTGGACTCTTGGAGAACAGGAACAGATACCTTATTCCATGTAAATTTTTGTCACCTGAAGTAACACAGAATGCTTGCATGATGCACTTCAGAGAAGAGGAGTTTTGATTGCAAAAGGTTGATTGCTTGAGGCTCCCAGGGAGAGCAGACCAGGTAAGGTGCCACATGGAGAGGTACTGGTCTGGGTGTTTCTCTTATTGGTAAGTTAATCTTAGGCAAATTATTTAATCTTGTTTAATATGTTTTATACTACCATATTTTTTTAAATAAATATATAAAATTTGAGTGTATATGTATATACACACATGTATTTTTAATAATATAAATAGTTCGAAGGCAAAAGAAGAACGGGCAGCACAGGATGAGATGGGTTAGATAGCATCACTGATTCAATGAACATGAATTTGAGAAACCTCCAGGAAATACTGGAAGATAGTGGAAGAGCCTGGTGTGCTGCAGTCCATGGGGTCACAGAGTCTGACCGGACTTAGCGACCTAACAACAGCAATGTGCTAATTAGTTCAGTGAGGAACAAATGATTTTTAAACAAGTGGTCCTGGGACAGCAGGATATCGATATGCAAAACAATGTAACTGAATTCTTTCTTTGCTGTTGTTCAGTCACAGTGGTTTTGGAGCCCAAGAAAAGAAAATCTCTCACTGCTTCCACTTCCCCCACCCCCCAAGCCTATTTTATTTGTCATGAAATGGAAATGATAAGACCAGATGCCATGAACTTAGTTTTTTGAATGTTGAATTTTAAGCCAGCTTTTTCACTCTCCCATTTTCATCCTCATCAATAAGGATTGATTCCTTATTCCTTCCATTCCTCTTCACTTCCTTCTCTTAGAGTGGTAATATCTGAGGTTGTTGATATTTTCTCCTGGCGATCTTGATTCCAGCTTGTGCTTCTTCCAGCCTCGCATTTTGCATGATGCACTCTTCATATAAGTTAAATAAACAGGGTGACAGTATACAGCTTAGATGTACTCCTTGATGTACTTCCCACTTTGGAACCAGTCTGTTGTTCCAGATCCAGTTCTCACTGTTGCTTCTTGACCTGCACACAGGTTTCTCGGGAAGCAGGTAAGGTGGAATGGTATTATCATCTCTTAAAGAATTTTCCATGGTTTGTTGTGATCCACACAGTCAAAGGCTTTAGCATAGTCAGTGAAGCAGAAACAGATGTTTTTTCTGGAATTCTCTTGCTTTTTCTATGATCCAATGGATGTTGGCAATTTGATCTCTGGTTCCTCTGCCTTTTCTAAATCCAGCTTGTACATCTGGAAGTTCTTGGCTCTCCCTTCTTCATACCATGTACAGAAATTAATACACAGTGGATCAAAGATCCAAACGAGCTAAAACTAAGAATTCTTAGAAGAAAACATAGCTACAGATCTTAACTTTGGCTTAGGCAATGGTATCTTAGATATAATACCAAAAACCAAGCAACCAAGGAGAAAAGTAAATTAGACTTCCTTGTAATTAAGAACTTTTCTGCTTTAAGGGACACTCTCATGAAAGTGAACAGACAACCCACAGAATGAGGGGAAATAGTTGTACATCGTGTATATGACAAAAGGCTCATGTCTGTAATGTATGAAGAACTGTTAGAACTTACATAAAAAGGAAATTCAGTATAAAAATGGACCAACAGTCTGAATAGACAGTTCTCCAAAGAAGACACAAATGACCAATAAGCTCATGAAAAGATGCTCAACATCATTAGTCATTAGGGAAATGCAAGTTAACCCACTAGGAAGTATTGATAAAGATGTGAAGAAATTGCAATTCTGCTAGTGGGAACGTAGGATGTTACAGCTGCTTTGGAAGACTGTCTAGCACTTAACTCAAAATACTAAACAGTTACCATATGACCAAGCACTTCCACTCATAGTGAATGAAATGTGAATTATACCTCAATAAATAGCTCCTTATAAAAATTTAAACTTACAAAGGACTTTAAATTTGTACTTGTCCATATAATTGATTTTTTAAAAAAGTTATATCTGCCTTTGCTTTAAAAAAGGTTTTTTAAAACTGTAAGTGAAAGTGAAGTCGCTCAGTCGTGTCCCGACTCTTTGCGACACCGTGGACTGTAGCCTACCAGGCTCCTCCGTCCATGGGATTCTCCAGGCAAGAGTACTGGAGTGGGTTGCCGTTTCCTTCTCCAGGGGATCTTCCAACCCAGGGATCAAACCCTGGTCTCCCGCATTGCAGGCAGATGCTTTAACCTCTGAGCCATCAGGGAAGCCCTTAAAAGCGTCTGCCTGCAATGCGGGAGACTCGGATTCGATCCCTGGGTTGGGAAGATCCCCTGGAGAAGGAAATGGCAACCCACTCCAGTACTCTTGCCTGGAAAATTCCATGGACGGAGGAGCCTGGTAGGCTACAGTCCATAAAACTGTAAGCAGGTTGCTATTTTATTTACCCAGGGAAAATTGTTTCTTACCGAAATTCTCTGGGAATAAGGCATAGCCTTTCTGGTATCTAGATAACTAGGAAGTTTGAGCAAGAAGTAGGGAGTCAGATCACACAGTCTCAAAGTGTGTTGAACGAATGTGGATGTCCAGGCCTTGAAGCCTAATGACTTCCCTTGCTCACATTAACCAGCACTGAGGTGGGCGTGGCACATTTATTAGGTCCCCTCAGCCCTACCTGTAACTGAGCTATCGTGTCCTACTCTTTGTGACCCCATGGAGGGCTGTTCTGTCCATGGAATTCCCCAGGCAAGAATACTGGAGTGGGCAGCCATTCCCTTCTCCAGGGGATCTTCCCCGTCCCAGGGATCAAACCCAGGTCTCCTGCATTGCAGGCAGATTCTTTACCATCTGAGCCACCAGGGAAGCCCATTCCTTATCTAAGGTACCCTCAGTTTTATCCCTATCATTGTCGGATGCATCTGAGTAAACTAACTGCAAGATACCCCCATGTAAGAACAGCAGTTTATAACTTCTGTTTTTATTTTCCAGTTTTTTTTTTTTTTTCCTTAGAGGAAGAAGATTAAGTTGATAAAAAGTTACTGGCATCCTTGTGAGTGGTCTTTCATATGTGGTTTTTATGAAAGTGAAAGTTATGTTCGACTCTTTGCGACCCCATGGACTCTATAGTCCATGGAATTCTCTAGGCCAGAGTACTGGAGTGGGTAGCCTTTCCCTTCCCAGGGGATCTTCCCAACCCAGGGATCCAGCCCAGGTCTCCTGCTTTGCAGGGGATTCTTGACCAGCTGAGTCACAAGGGAAGCCCAAGAGTACTGGAGTGGTTAGCCTATCCTTTCTCCAGGGGATCTTCCCGACCCAGGAGTCGAACCAGGGTCTCCTGCATTACAGGTGGATTCTTACCAACTGAGCTATCAGGGAAGCCCGGATGTGGTGTTTATAAGTGAGGTTAATTTTAGTTTTTCAATGTTAAGTTTGGTTCTTGGCAATAGTATCTTATCAAGTAGGGGAAATTGGCTTCAGTGCTGGAAATCACTTATTTACTTGTTGTACACTGCCTACATTCACAATTGACTTAATGGCCACTAGTGCATGGCATCAGGTTTGGGACATGGCTGTTAATTTGTGTGTCTGTTTTTATGAACCTGACTGTATAGGGAGTTTTAACATTTTTGTTCGTGCTTGCTATGTGCTCATTTGCTTGTTGCTTTTATAAATTTCATTTGCATTATTTTTCCTGGAAACTGAAAATCAAAATTGAAAATGGCATGATAAGAATACTTTTAGATGACTTTAAAGCACTGCTAAGTAACTCTTAGCACTTCTGTATTAAACTTTTCCAGTTTAGTATCAACTTCATCAGTTGACAAACTCCTGTGGCCTCCGACTGCCTGTTTTCGTTAAGTGACGTTTTATTGGAACACAGCCCCCACTCATTACGTTTATTTATTTGTGCTCTGGCCTGCTGTGTGGAGGAATGTATCTGTTAGTTCCTACAAAGAGCCAAATCTGAAAGAATGGCTTTTCCCTGTATCTCATTAAACCAGCTTTTGGGCTTTACCTGTTTCGTTTTCCTTACAGTAAACTGATCATGGCTTTGAGGTTGGTTTTCCTCTGTTTTTCTGCAGCAGGATCGCTCTGTGTGGTAGGGAAGTGCTGCTGTCTGGAGGTGAACGTACTGTGCTCCTTCCTTCTGTCCTTTCGCTCCCTATTTTGGCCTCCTGGTAATTGGGGCGGGGGAGGATGGGGAATGCCAGTCTGAATTAAGATGAAATTGCTTTAACTGTTTTCCCCTAACAGTTTTCTGGCCTGCAGGTAACAAATGAAAGTTATCTAGCTTTTGCCACAATTTGTTTGAGGTCACAGGGTCTTTTGAGCATCACAAGAATAAACTCCACAAAGAAAAATGGATGTATTCAGAAATGTATTATTATAGAAATCTCAGAAGCTCTGAAGTTCATCTTTGCTGGGAATGGGTGAGGGTGAAGGGTCCACAGATCCTAGGTTGGGAATGCCTCCTCTAGCCTTTCTTCAAGGACAAATATTAATAAGCAAGTTTATGTTAAGACTGGAAAATAAAGCTGATGTTAATTCAGCTTTGGGGAAATAAGTGTTCTTTACTGTTGCCATACCTGGGAATTAATTGAATATTTTTTGATCAGTTTTTAAATGTTCAAATGTAAATGTGTGACGTTAGCAATGTATTGTAGCATATAATCTTGATGGTGACCACTTACAATGTTAGATCTTTGACTACAGACATTTGAGAAGAATAATTCTAGATGTTCACAAAAGAAATCACTGGCTTGGGATAGATTTTAGTGTTTCCAGATTGTGAAGAAAAAAAGAAGGTTAGGCCCTTTATATGAAACTTGCGTGTGCCAGCTCTGGCTTCGTGCTTAGCAGTGGAGCTGTCAAGTCCCCGTGGTCAGAGTGCCTGTTCTGATCTTGTCCTCTCTGCACTTCTGCATGAGGCTTCCACTCAGCCAGTATTTCCTAAACTTTATTCATTGATAACCATCTTCATGACTTGCCTTCTCTGCATGCTTCCTGGCTATTCTTTAAATCAACTCACTTTTCAAAACTCAAATTTATGCAGATAATTATTATGAAATACAGGGTTGATAATGCTCATTCTTTTGTTTCTCACATACACATGAAGGGGATTTATCCAACCTAAAATCATCTTTTTTCTGGAGGGCATCAAATTCATTTTGGGAAACACTCCCTTATGTGCTGGAATTTTCAAGCTCTGATCTTGAATTAGTATGATCTGTGGAAGCTGCTTGTATTTGGAAGTATCAGAGGAGAGGAGGGGATCACAGGATGGGTGGGTGCTGCCTGCTGAAATACCCCTTGCTTGGGCAAATTCATAATGTTTGGAATATGAAGATACTTGGCTGTGTGCATGGCAAAGCTTGGAATCCTAGCCTTGCGATGGTTGGTTTGTTTTTCCACCTTGGCCTCATTACACACAGACAAACACACACAATGTGTGTATCTTCAAGTTTTATGAGTTTTGTTTTCTTTTACAGGTTTGATCTTGCTCTTCTACCTAGTCTTTTATGGGTTCCTGGCTGCACTCTTTTCATTCACAATGTGGGCCATGCTTCAGACTCTGAATGATGAGGTTCCAAAATACCGTGACCAGATTCCTAGTCCAGGTAATTATGTTGTGATTATTATGGGTTCTAACAAAATTGGATTATATTTTATCTTCTCTGGAAGTCTGTATTATAGAGCAGGTAGGAGTATTAGGTAAATTTCGAGAGTACAAAATAATGTGTAAAGTTTTTTGTTTGTTTAATATTTACATGCTGATACAAAGACCTTTAATATTTACATGCTGATATAAAGACCTTTAATATTACACAGTGATACAAAAACTTGG
>NW_011494956.1:9017160-9043729 GCF_000754665.1 Bison bison bison | reverse complement strand
GCTGGAGCCGCAACGCGCCTCCGCGCTCCTCGCCGCTTCCAACCCCGCGGCCGCCGCTCCTCTAGCAGTGGGCACACACACCCTGAGGACGTCAACCAGAGCCTGGCCGAGTGGAAGCTCTTTATTTACAACCGGACCACCGGAGAGTTCCTGGGGTGCACCGCCAAGAGCTGAGGTTTGATCTTGCTCTTCTACCTAGTCTTTTATGGGTTCCTGGCTGCACTCTTTTCATTCACAATGTGGGCCATGCTTCAGACTCTGAATGATGAGGTTCCAAAATACCGTGACCAGATTCCTAGTCCAGGTAATTATGTTGTGATTATTATGGGTTCTAACAAAATTGGATTATATTTTATCTTCTCTGGAAGTCTGTATTATAGAGCAGGTAGGAGATGGTAAATTTCAGAGTCAAATAATGTGAAAGTTTTTGTTTGTTTAATATTTACATGCTGATACAAAGACCTTTAATATTTACATGCTGATATAAAGACCTTTAATATTTACACAGTGATACAAAAACTTGGCTGATAAATCTTGAGTCTTGCCAAGGGTAAACAGAAATAAATATTGAGGGTTAAAGTAAAGCCACATTGATGAATATAGTTATAAGTGATGCTTATGAATATTGAGTAGCAGTTTCACTTTGCCCTGAGTAATTTACTTATATATATTTCAGCTCTAGCTTGGGTTAAAGCATTGGTCGCAGCACGCCAGGCCTCCCTGTCCATCACCAACTCCCGGAGTTCACTCAGACTCACGTCCATCGAGTTAGTGATGCCATCCAGCCGTCTCATCCTCTCTCGGCCCCTTCTCCTCCTGCCCCCAATCCCTCCCAGCATCAGAGTCTTTTCCAATGAGTCAACTCTTCACATGAGGTGGCCAAAGGACTGGAGTTTCAGCTTTAGCATCATTCCTTCCAAAGAAATCCCAGGGCTGATCTCTTTCAGAATGGACTGGTTGTATCTCCTTGCAGTCCAAGGGACTCTCAAGAGTCTTCTCTGACACCACAGTTCAAAAGCATCAATTCTTCGGTGCTCAGCCTTCTTCACAGTCCAACTCTCACATCCATACACGACCACAGGAAAAACCATAGCCTTGACTAGACGGACTTTTGTTGGCAAAGTAATGTCTCTGCTTTTGAATATGCTATCTAGGTTGGTCATAACTTTCCTTCCAAGGAGTAAGCGTCTTTTAATTTCATGGCTGCAGTCACCATCTGTAGTGGTTTTGGAGCCCAGAAAAATAAAGTCTGACACTGTTTCCACAAGTATTAAATAAGGATCTATTAATAGAGAATAAAATGAGTGTGCACTTAATATGTTTATTCTCTATGGATTGTCTTATGGGGAAAAAAATTCCTCTAGGATACTGGAGAATGTACTTTAGTACAGAAAAAAATCTTGACTGTAACACTTACTTATATCACATTTTCTCCCTCCCATATTTCTTCTTTTTAAAGTTTGTATTTGAATGCCAGCTCTGCCTTCATTGTTGCATATGGGCCTTTTCCTCACGCTGCTGGCAGTTTTTATGGAAGTAGGTAACAGTAAGGCCCAGAGACCCAGTGTAGCTGATTCCCACAAATATGAACAACTTCCGGAGATTGCAGCAAAGGGATGGCTCTCCGTGGAGGAGTACAGTTTGGCAGCAGGCAGAGTGGGCACACAAGTCAGGGAAGGTGGGAATCTGCAGGAGGTTTCTGTCCAGCACTGCTTCTGTTCCGGCTGTGATTTGCCCCCAAGGCTGTTCTGAAGATAATTTTGGTTCTCACAACTGCAGGTGCGCTACTGGTGTTGCTGAGCATCCCTGCAATGCGTGAGAACCCCCCCCACAAGAAAGACTCATCCAATCCAGAATGTCATTAGGACCACAGCTGAGGAACTCTAGTCTAGATCCTTGCTCACTGCATGGACTTCTCAGCCATAGCAGCAGCGAGAATGAACCAGTTTCCCCAACCAGTTTGTTCTAACGGCTTTTTTCCTTTGTCTAGCTGATTTTATCAAAATATCATGAATAACTCCGTTAATCTTTCTGACCATATATCTAGGACCAGCTCTATGCTGATTTTTTCCCTCATGTCTCATTATAGCCCTGTTTTCTTTGTCCCTACATGAATTCTAAGATAATTATTTCTCTTGCTGCCTTACTATTGAACATAAGCGGATATATTTCAGAAATATTGAACCATTTATAATTGCATGAATAATATAAGCAGTAAAATGTATTCAATATACGTTTTAAGTATATAGTTTTAAACTGAGTTCCTTAAATATAAAGAAAATGTTAAATGAATCAGAAGTTTATAGTTTTGCCATGGGATTTTAAATTATGTTGCCGCACAGGATGCAGAGATAAGCGCAGCACATTAATACAGCCATGCTGTGGGCATGTTCTTGTTGTTCATTCGTTGTGTCCTGCTCTTGGCGACCCGGTGGACTGCAGCACACCAGGCTTCCGGCTGTGGGCATGACCCCCAGAATACCTGATCCCTGAAGCCCTGATCTGTGTTTAAGTGTGCATAGTTAGCTCCCAAAGAGAAGCTAAAGTTGTGATCATCTAAATCCAAGTGATCTGATATGTTGAAGTAGTAACTGAATTGGAGCTTTTTTGTGTACATATGGAATAAGACTTGCTCTGCCTTTTTGAAAATCATTGGGTAGCCTCGGATTGAGTTTAACTCAAGAGCCTTGCAAATCAACACAGGCAAGCATTTAGGATTTGAAAGACATAGATTTGATCTAATATGAATTAGATGTCTGAGAAATTTTAATGAAAACTAAAATAGCCTTGGTTGTTGTTTATCTTTAGATTTAACGCAAGACTTATCTATAGTAACTGATGTATGGGGAATGTTTAGTGACTAGTGAAAATTTTAGGGTTTTTTTTATTTTAAGCCTTTTGTGCAAGACAAAGTAGATCTAATGCTTTTAAATCTAGGAAAGCTTAAAGTTGGAAGCCTGATTGTGTTTGTTGCACAAAAACATGCTTACATTTTCTGCTAATAAACTCATGCAGACATGTTCTAGAGACATGGTTGTTGATTGCTGATATGAAATTGTTGGTGGTTATATGCCAGTTCGGTATGAGAGAACTACATTTTAGTTACAGAGCAGTGTTTATTACTGAAAGAAGAATATTTAATTATAGATTTTAAATTGTATAGGTCTCTTTCGTTGAATAAGGTTTGCTTTCTTTATGAATGCTTCCATAGAGCTGTAATTTCAGTGACAGAAGTGCTTAGATTTTGATTTGCTAAAATTTTCTCCATGTATTAACGACAAATTGGCAAACCCTAAAACACTGAATAGAAAATGAATGTAGAAAGTACAAAGTAAAATTTGTGTCTTTTCACTAAGGACCAGAGCAATTCTAAGATTTAGAGGTGGTTTCTAATTGGTTTTGTCTGAAGTGACTTTGAAGACTTTGGGATTCTTTCCTTTTAGATGTCTTTTTGTAGTCAGACATAAGTGGGGAGTTCTTGGTGGTTCTCTGAATCTACCTGTGAACACAATGTCCACATAATTTATTGAGACCTTCCTTTTTAGAGATAAGAGGGTAAGGAGAAGGAAAGAGAGAAGGGAATTTGCTGCAGTTAATTTCCCCCGTTTTCTCTTATCTCTATAGGACTTATGGTTTTTCCAAAACCAGTGTCGGCGTTGGATTTTTCATTCAGCCTGTCTGATACAGAATCCTATCAAGGGTACATTGATGACCTTAAGAAATTTCTAAAGCGTAAGTATGATTTTTTAGGGTAAGGTAAAAGATTCTAGTTGTTATAGAAACTAGTACCAAATTATGATTACTTTTAAAAACATTGTTCTTAGAGTTTGTTTTGCCTTTTTCTTTCTCTTTCTGCTAAAGAGAGGACTGGGCAAGTAGAATTATGATTATTGATGAGGAATTTATGATTATTTTATATTCCAACTTCTGGAAAGTGTAGAGTTCTAAACCTAATGGGTAGTTGATTTGATTTTTTTTTAAAACTACCCTATATAAATACATGAGTAAGTTCATTGAGGCATAACATTTATACCTGCGTTAAATAGCATTTGACTAAAGAGCAAAACTATATTATAAATCTTGCCTCCTAAGTATTTGGGCCTTTGGATCCAAAGTAGTGCTTGTGTGAGAGTGAGGAATGGTGTTTTATCACTAAAAGAAGTCTTCCCAGTTGTTAGTTTTCCCAAGCTGCTGCTAAGTCACTTCAGTCGTGTCCAACTCTGTGCGACCCCATAGACAGCAGCCCACGAGGCTCCTCCGTCCCTGGGATTCTCCAGGCAAGAACACTGGAGTGGGTTGCCGTTTCCTTGTCCAGTGCATGAAAGTGAAAAGTGAAAGTGAAGTCGCTCAGTCGTGTCCGACTCTTAGTGACCCCATGGACTGCAGCCCACCAGGCTCCTCCGTCCCTGGTTACGGGTTTGTAAAGCTTTCGAATAGCCCAGTTTTCTCTGCGTTTTGCTTTCCCTAACTCTGTGGTATTAGCATTTGAATGAATAGGCAGCTCTTCCTCAGCTGCTCTCCCCTGCAGTTGCTCCTTAGAATGTGTAGGACTCCATTGCCAAGATCACTGATGAAGCTCCCTATATCACCTTCTCGTTTGCTTGTGTAACTTGCTCTGACTATTTGTCTGCCTCTCGGGGACTTCCAGTTCACTGATCCCTTTATTTTATTCCAATCTCTCCACTCTCAGCTTCTCTACTGGACAGGCTTATCAGTTCCATAGTTTTTCATTTCAATTTTATAGAAGCTAGTACTCTAAAATCCTTTGCCTCTTATTCCATTTGTATAAACTTGCAAATTGAAGAAGCTATGTAATTCCTAGATGGATGAGCCCTTCCTTCGAGTCTGCCTTCTGAGGACTAAGTAAACTGTGAACACTTGATCACCTCCCTCAAATGGACCCAGTCTACTGCCTGGAAGACCTGCTGAAATTCTCTGAAGGGATTATTTCCAACCTCTACTCAAAACTAGCTCCTTAGCTCCTCCGACTCCCACCCCCCGCCTGTTAACTCACTTTCTTCGTATAATCTGGTTTCCTGATTCAAGAGAAAGTAGAAATACTCAAGTGGAAACTCCAGGTTTCTGCAACTGTGGTATTCCTCTTGCTCTGACAAGGGAAGCTGCCCTTCCTCTTATCTGTGCCCACCTGTCCACTCTCACTGCCTCAGAAACATGGTGCTAATTACTGATCCTTCTCGTATATATGTTTAGCTTCTCTGTTGGATTCCTTCGGTCAACATGCAAAAATCCTCAACTCCCATCTTAAAAACCTTTTGATCCTGTACCTTCTAATAGCTACCTTGCTAAATCTCTTTTCTTTGATAGTTAAATATATACTTATTATTTAAATAGAGATGTTTTGTGAAAGTGTAATTCATGGTTTAAAAGACAAATAGTAAAGAAAGCCCTGTAATTAGAACAGTAGTTCCCTGCCCTACTCCATTCTAGCTTCAGTCCTTTGCTTTATTCAACAGAGGATGTGGTTTTTTTGTGTATGTTAAGCACTCTAATTTCCATCAGTGAACAAATGAAAATTTCCTGAGTTCCTGGAGTTTTTATAACCTAGTGGTGTGTTAGAAAGTAATAAGTGCTGTGGAGGAAAATAAGGCAGAGAAAGGAAATAGAGTTAAGAGAATCACAATTTTAAAGAGAGTGGCCTGGGAAGGCCTCATTGAAAGGGGATGTTTGAGGAGAACTCTGAGAATGAGGGAACTAGCCGTGTAGCTGTCTAGCAGTAGGTGGGAAGGCCCTGAGGCTCATAAGGTCCAGTGTGTTACAAGTTTGTCATGGAAGCCAGAGGGGCTGGATGAAGTGAGTGGGGAGAATGTAGTAGGGGTTGAGGTCAGGGAGGCCTTAGAGGCTGTTGCTCAGTTCTTTGACTTTCACAGCAAACAAGATGGAAGTTCTTAAGCAGAAAATAACAACTCACAGATTTTTAAAGGATCACTCAGGCTGTATTTTGAGACTAGATTCTAGGTGAGGAACCAAGGAGGCTAGTCAAAAGCCCATTGCAGTCACCCAGGTGAGTGGAGATCATGGCTTGGAACTGGAACATTGAAGGCTGTGAAAAATTATCTGATTGTGGATATATTTTCAACAGGAAATAACTTCATGCTTTCGAACTTTTTCTTACAAAACTTTTCTTCTTTACTTTTTTAATTGAAATTTTATTTGTTTGGCTACATTGGGTCTTAATTGTGGTGCACCAGCTCTCTCATTGTGGCACACAGGCTTAGTTGTTCCACAGCACGTGGGATCGTAGTTCCCCAACCAGGGATCAAAGCTGTGTCCCCTGCGCTGCAAGGTGGGTTCTTAACTTTTAGACCACCAGGGAAGTCCCCTACCACTTTTATGTATTGTCTTGTCTTCCTTTTATGTTAGATGAGGATTTAGCTCACATGCCTCAGATGTCCCCTTATTTTCAATTCAAAAGTAATTGAACTACTAAGTTGTTTTCATTATTGTTTGCCTTTTTATACTTGTCTTTACATAAGACTTTCATCTAACTCTTTTATTTGTATATTGTCATATGAGGTATTCTCTTAAGTCCTTTTTGCTGCAAACTCCTTCCTAAGTCTTTGCCGTTGCTGTAGTCTGCACTTGTTTCTGTTCAGGCATCCACCACCCAGCTATCATTTGGGGACTTCGTTTGATCATTTTTGAATTGGATTCACTGTTTCTTGGCTCCTGCTTTATTATTCTTTATTTACTTTCTAGTTTTGGTGGCATATGTTCTCAAATAACTTTGTAAGAAAAGATACATGAATACTGTTCCATGGTATATTTACCACTATACTAGTTAGCCATAAAAAGGAATGAAATCTTGCTGTTCGCAACAACGTGGGTGGGCCCTGAGGACATGATGCTATGTGAAATAGGTCAAACAGAGACACACAACAAATGGTCTCACTTATGTGTGGAATATAAGAAACAGAACAAGCAAGAAAACCAAACTCATAGATCCAGAAAAGACGTGGTCGCCAAGGGCAGCAGGAGGCGGAGGTGAAATGATGAAAGATGATCAGAAGGTCCAGTCTTCCAGTTATAGGTGAATAAGCCCTGGGGATATGATACACAGCACAGTGACTGCTGTTGGCAATATTGTATTGTGTATTTGGAAGTTGCTAACAGAATAGATCTTAAAAGTCCTCATCACAAGAAAAAGAATTTGTAACTGTATGTGGGAGCAAGATATTAACTAGATTTACCATGGTGATTTCACAATGTATACAAATAATTTAAGCATTCATTGTGTTGTACACCTGAAACTAATGTTATACGTGGATTACATTTCAACTTATATTTCAGTTAAAAAATTTTAAAGATACATGTAATTTAAGTTTTTAGTCCTTTCATTTCTGAAAGTGACCGCATTTTGCTTGTATTGTTTGTAGTTTAACTAAATATAGAATTTTATCAATAGTTCCTTTGTATCTACCTTTTTCTGTTCAGCACTGTTTGTTTTTTGTTTTTGTGTTTGATTATATTGCCTTCGGTTCTAAAATTTTGTATTGGTGTCAGTCTCTAGTGTCATTTTGCGGAATACTGGATGGGGTCTTTCAGGATGAAGACTTGGGTCCTCCAGTTGAGGAAACTATTATTACTTGAAAATTTCCTCACCTCACTTTTCTGGTCCTCTTTCTAGAACTATTCTGTTAGTTGTTGGGTATTTGCTCTCTCATTTTCTGTTCTTACTTTATTATACTGGGGGGTTACTTTCATATCTTTAATGTTAATCATCCCCGTTCCCTTTTTTTAAACTTTGAATTGTCATTGTTGTTCTTAGGGATGCGTTTCTCATGTTTAGAAGATAGTCTCCTGTTAAAGGATACACTATCTTGGTTTTTTCCCCTATAAATACTAATTAGAACTTAACATTTTATCTAGTTCAGATGATCCCTTTCAGATGTTTCCCCACCCCCCGTTTACCTACACCTCTTTATGTCTTCCTTTAGGCTTTCCTTGAAAATGTGGGGTTCTTTGGTTGCTCTCTCTGAGAAGATGACCTTTCTGTGCTCCCATCATGCCCAGCATAGGGACATCTTCGTATTCTGACCATTTATCATCCAACTCTTTGCACTTATCTAGGTTTTGTGTAGAAGTGGAAGTTGGCATCATACGAAAATGATCCCTGATGAACTGTACCAACAGAGTATATACAGGAGAGGCCCTTGGAGGCTACTGGTGTAGGCCTTGAATACTTTCTGCAGAATTGTGCCAGAAAAGTCAAAAAAGGAGTGATAAATGTCAGTGGCTCTTTTCTGTTGTAAAAGTTTACCCCCTTCCCCCTTACCCCAATACCTAAGTCATTCTTGGCTTTTAAATTGGTACATGGTTCCAATGGTATCCTAATTTTTGGTAAATGAAGAAAGCAAAAATTTTGACCTTTTTTTTTTTTTAAGGGGGAAAATCTGTATTCGATTACCCTGCTGAACCCCGGGGTCAGTCACTGCCCTGGGAACTAAGATCCCTCAAGCCTCATAGCATGACAAGCAGGCAAACAAATTTTAAATAAATAGTTAAAATTAACTAACCAGGCTTCCCAGGTAGCTCAGTGGTAAAAAATCCACCTGCCAATGCAGGAGATGGAGGTTTGGTTCCTGGGTCAGGAAGATTCCCCTGGAGAAGGAAATAGCAACCCAGTCTTAATATTCTTGCTTGGAAAATCTCATGGCCAGAGACGCCTGGTAGAGTCAGACATGACTTAGCAACTGAACGACAAAACTAAATGTGTTTACTTGGAAATTTTGGTTCCAGTTTTGGTTCAGTTCATTTTAGGTGGCTTTTTTTCTGGTACCAGTTATCCCCACTCACTGACCATGAGACGTTGTGATACCATGCCTTGACTGTTGATTAGTGAGTATCTTGCAGTAGCCTAAGCTCATTCAGGACAGAGACCACAGCAGACCTGCTTACTGCTGTGCCACCTTTTTGTCTAACACCGTGCCAAGTGCACAACACACATTTGAAAACCACTGAGTTGTCTGCCTCTCCTTTCTTCCCCATCTCCAAGTTGTAACCATTTTGCTCCCCTGTCACTTTGAATCTATCTCGTTACCTCAGCCTCTGCTGAAAACACCGTTTGGTAAGCTAACATTACCTCACATGGACCCTTTCACTGATTAGCTCTGTTGCAGTCCGTTTAGAATATAGGTTTAGAACATAGAATATAGATAGCTCCGTGTATCTTTAGGCCCTTCGGTTATGATTTCATTGAGCAGTGTCTTCCCCACTGCGATGTAAGTAAGCTCCGTAAGGGTGGCCGCCATGCCTTTTTATTTCCTCACCATTTTGCCTTTTGGGCCAAGAACATGGAAAGCATTCAGATAATGTTGTAGCCATGGCTGGTGCCACCTAATGGTGACGAAAGAGATCCCTCTGTCATCCAGTTTGTATTGAAATTAAATAAACTGTAAAGCACTGGATAGCCGTTAGAAGTTAGAGGAACAGACTTAACGTTCTTGCCCTAAAATTTCCCAGTGCGTGGCCTGTTGTTTTTGTGTTGGAAGAATATTGTCCAAAGGGTGACACGGTTCTGGTTGTGTTTAAGGTCCTTTTTGACTGATCTATTCACACATACATATTTCCTTTTTAGCATATGGCTTAGAAGAACAGAAGAATCTCACAGATTGTACCAATGGAACCTTTTTTGAGCAGAAGGGTCCAGAATACACAGCATGTCAGTTTCCTCTTGCCTTACTTGAAGCATGCAGTGGTGTGGATGATCCCACGTTTGGCTACCAAGAAGGAAAGCCTTGTATTCTTGTGAAAATGAACAGAGTATGTACAAAATTTGCTGCTGCTGCTTTTTTCTAATTTCCTATTAAGCTGACAACTGTTTATTCAGTGCTATCTCATTTGGTGGTAGCTTATGTAAAAGGTTAGCAGTGGGTTCATAAGTTAGTCATAAATTAGGGAGTAACACAACTTCGGCTTTTCTCTTTTGGAGCTAGCTACACACACACACTTAAGTGTAGATCAGGGCTTCAGGCATCAGGTATTCTGGGGGTCGTGCCCACAGCATGGTGGTATTAATGTGCTGTGCTCATCTTCACATCTGAACAGTAATGTAATTTAAAATCCCATGGCAGATCTGTGAACTTTGGGCTCATTTAACTTTTTCTGAATAGCTTTACAGTATACAACTATGTAATTAATGGTAAAAATACAGATAAAGTTGTATTAAAATGAGCCTATCCAGCATTATGCTATGTTGTCCAGAAGAAGTGCCTGAATTGTATAGCCACCAGCAAACCAAGAAGCTAATAATGTTCTCTATGTCTAAGTAATAGTGTCTTGGGGTCATTGGGCAAAAGGAAGATGCTTTCCTTGCATAATGAAGTGATCGCCTAACCCTGTGCCTTGCTACTGTCTAAATGTACTGCAGAGTTGTGTTCCAATCCAGGTAACCTGTTGATACCTGCATGGTCTCTCCTGAAGAGTGAAATCATTCCTGGTCATTTATTCAGAGAATAGGCAGGTTCCTGAACAGGTGCAGACCTCTCAGGGTCTTGAGTATACACATCACTGAAGTCAACATCCCTAATAAGACTGAAACTTGAGTCTTCTGAAGCTGGCACTGCTAGATAAGGAGTTTCCCTTAGGGAGAGCCAGCTAGATGCTTAGGTGTCCAGACTGGCTTCCCTCCAGTCTGTCCTTCCCTCCCTCTGTGGATGATGACAGTTCTCTGATTACCCCTTAGCACTGTAGAGATCATTCTGAAACATTGCCTGACACATGGTAGGCACTGTAAGAATTAAGGTTAAAGTGGAGGTGAAACTAAAGGCAAGGTAGGCGGGCAGCAAGTGGGAGCAATGTGAACAGCTATTTGAAGGGGACCCCTACTTTCCCTAGAAGTGCTAGGGAGCTCATACATACCACATACTGTTAAATAAAGTAGAAGTGGGTTTTCATAGTCGACACAAGAAATGATCTTCATGGTCATCCATAGTTGACTGAAGGGACTGAATGGTCCCATCTTTAAAATGGGTATCGGTGGAGAATTGATTCTAGGACTGCTGAGGACATCAAAATCTGGGGATGTACAAGTTCCTTCTATAAAGTGGTGCAGTTTGTGTATAACCTGTGCACATCCTCCTGTGTACTTAAAAGCATCTCTAGATTACTTACACTTAATCCAGTGTAGATGCTGTGTAAAATAGTTGTCAACACACAGGAAATTTGAGTGTTGCTTTGGAACTTTTTGGAATTTTTGTGCTCAACTGTTTTCAGTGTGTGATTGGTTGAATTCACAGGTGTGGAACCCGTGGGTAGGAAGGGCAAACTGTAATGTGAAATCAGGTGATCCAGCTTTTAAGGTTGATTGAATTTATTCTCTTTAACAGGAATGCCTTTTGTAATCATTGCCTCCTAGAAGTATCCTCGCGACACCTAGTTTAATGGAACACTTGTTCCCAATAGAAAACCAAGAGAAGAAGCTCTGGTTCCTTCTCCCACGGGGCCAAACTTCCAAGTTTATTTTCTTTGCCAGTATGTCCACTGAATAATGAGGGTCTGAGACTGTAGTTGCTGATGGAGGCAGAACTTGGCAGGGCTTGACAGGAAGATATTATCAGGCAAATGGGAATCAGTACTGAGATGCTACAAGGAGTGTAGGTGGGCATCAAATCCCAGTATAGTTTGTTCCAGTCATTGCAAGGACACAGATAGTTATTGTTCTTGAAATTATTATTTAGGCTGCAACACTACTTTTCTTTGGGGGAGAGTACTTATATTTTCTTATATTTTAAGGCATTCACATTAAAATGCATATAAGTTATAAACTAAAATGTATATAAATTCAAGATGTCAAAAATCCTCACAAAATGCATGGATAAATATCTGATCATTCACACAGTTAGTTATTTCAACTACATACATGAAAGTAGCTTCATTACATAGAGCTGAATGGTCCCATCTTTAAAATGGGATTCATTCAGTGTATGTGTTTTATAGATCTGATACAGTAGGGTTCTGTAGAAGCCTATGGAAACATGGTTGGGTGGTGACCTAACATTTTCATGAAGAACAGTTACTTCTTATATTATGCCTTTGCAGTGCTTATTTGTGTTAGTGATGTCTTAACATAAATAATGTAAAGATTTCTATTATTTTAAGGGGAGCAAAGTACAATAATACTGTGTTTCAGTCAATTTTTTGATGACTTAATTTTCTAAATTGCCCCAGTACTATAATGAGATAGATAATTGGTAAGATTATTATATTGAAAAGTCTATTCTATTCCTCTAAAATAAAATCAAAAGGCAAATGTAAAAGATGTTAAGGCAGTGGCTTCCCTCATAGCTCAGTTGGTAAAGAATCTGCCTGAAATGCAGGAGACCTGGGTCGGGAAGATCCACTGGAGAAGGAAATGGCAACTCACTCCAGTATTCTTACCTGGAGAATCCCATGGACAAAGGAGCCTGGGAGGCTACAGTCCATGGGATCGCAAGAGTTGGACATGAGTTGTCGACTGAAGAGAGAGAATGTTCATCTCAGCCTTCCCATCTCTTGTCCTCACCAACAAAGGAGGAGGTTCTGTTGTATACAGTTGTGATGTTTCAGTTAATCAGTGTTTCTTTACCTTAGATAATTGGATTAAAGCCTCAAGGAGAACCAAGGATAGACTGTACTGGAAAGGTCAGTATTCAGAAAATAACTGAATTTCTGTTGAAGTTCTAGTGTATCTTAAAAATACTTTAAAAGTCTAATGAATTTAGTCATTTTTTCCCTTCCCTGTCATATTTTAAAGTCCATTGTAGTGCCATTCTTAGAATAAACTCCTCCAGCCTTCTGTTTGCTAATGATAATGCGAAAAGACTTATTTTCTGTGTGCACTTGATATCACACTCTTTCCCTTTATATTTACATGTACCATATTTCATTGATTTTAAGATTCAATTTCTTTTTTCTACCTGAATAAAACTGAAATTGGAGTTGGCCTTATAATTGATAGTCTTAATAGTGTATAAAATTTTTTCCCTCTTAATACTACATAAATTGGTGTACATCAGTGGCATCTGAGATTTAATGAAACTCGGTATCTTTTCCTTAAGGTAGAGGCATTATTTTGCTCTCTTATCCCTACTTTATTTTTTCCAGAGTGCTGTGCTATTTTCATTTCATGATTTCTTTTGTTTTCTCTCCATGCTGCAAAGTGCAACTAAGACAAATATGTAAATGATGGGTAAGAGTTCTCAGGAGAAACTGTTAAGTTCTAAATTTAATTTTGTTACTGTGTAAAATAAAATATTAGCATTCCACCTCCAGTTAATAATGACAGAAGTGTCTTGATTGAAATGTTACATTGAAATCACTTCTGAAGTTGTTTGCCAAAGAAAACTGTAATCCCTTTTAATCATGAATGAATTTCTTATTTGGGCAGAAACTTGCTTGTGGTTCTCAAATCTGATCATGCCTCAGAACCACTTGGAGGGTCTTTTGGGTCCCAGTTCTGCAGGTTCTAACTCAGTAGGTCTGGGGTGACACCCCAAAGTTTGCATTTCTAATTAAGTTTCCAGGTATTGGTGATGCTGCTGGTCTGGGACCCATACTTTGAGAACTCCTGCTTTAGAGTATTGATCTATTTTGAGTATTTATTCGTTGTTTAGAGTAGTGTAAAAAGCCAGGAATTTTTGTGCTTTCTCATCTGGGTTGAAGTATGCATGTGTAACCATAGGCAACTTACTGGATCTCCTTATGCTGTAGTCAGCTCAGTAGGAAACTTGGATTAAAAATCAGGATCTCACTTAAAAACCAGATTCTGCATCTGAGGGGAGTTTTTCTTGGTATACAAATCCTTCTAAAACTATAGTGAGCCTCTACTCTACTGCCATCTCTTAAGACAGAAGAAAACGTTTCAGCTATGGGACAGATTTAGGAAATGTGTAACTCTGTGATCGCCTTTGCTTGCAAGTCTTTCCAAGAGAAGGTTCCCGAGGCCAGGTGTGAGCCCTCAGCCAGGTGGAAGTGCCGATTTTATGATAGTGTCCTGTGTTCAAGGGCGTTTACCTCTGAACGTGAGCAGACCATGTAGATACACTTGAGCCAGTGAGTCTATGGGGCCAACACCACCATGAAAGGAGAATGAACACACATACGCAGGCCAGAAGGGCAAAAGTTTTCCACTCCTTTCCCAAGGTTTCATTTCTGTAAGCCTGTGGCCAGTATAAACAACTTTGTGTAACTCTTCCCTTAGGGTTATAAATGGGTTTTTCTCCTTGTTTATCTGTTAGGTTTCTTTTGCTTCTAGAATAGTTGGGAGAAATGTTAATGAAAAATTTTGGTCTGATGACTCAAGTTTCAGTTGCTGTCCCTTTTGGTTTGAAGAGTTGTGTGGAAAGTATATAAACTAATCAAAATAGAGTTTTTGTTTTGTTGTGGAATATTTTTGTTTTTAGAAAAAAACACAGAATTGGAAGAAATGCTTATAAAATCTTGCATTACTCATAGGCTAGTTACAAAGGAGTAACCAGGTGGCATACATACATTTTAGAGGTGTGGCTATGTGAACAGATGGAAACCTTTATTGCATATCATCATATTGCTCTTTTCCATTAGATTTGTCTGTATCAAGTGTTCTTGGTGTAAATTCTTCAGTTGAATTACTTTTTATGTAGTATATTTCTTTTGTCTTACATTCTTAACTTTGATCTGCTTTAATTGCTTTTTATACAAGTTAAGAGTTCTGGAAACACTAAAACATTGATGATAGGACATGCTCTTAAAAGTAGCCTTTAATTTTAAAGAATGGTTCCTGCAAAAGATGTAATATTCATATTTATGTCATTAGTTTTTAAAATTTCCTCACAAAAATGAATCGTATTCATTAAAGAAAATTTAGAAAAATACAGAAGGAAAAATTTTGGTAGATTTTTGCCCAGAGATAACCACTGCTTAGGGCATTTGGTGTGTGTTCTTCAAATGATTTCCAAATGATGGTGATATAGAATAAACAGAATGCATTCATTTTAAATCTTTATTTTGTTTTCAGTGGAATTTAGTGACTGCTAGTAGAAAACCATGACATGCAGCTTTACCCTAAAATTTATCATTGTTCAGATACACCTTTATAAAATGCAAGTTTAAAATTCTACCAGCTTGATGGTGTTGATACAAACCAGTGGAGCAGTTCATTGAGCATGTGGCCATAACTGAGCCTCAGTTCCCCTCTGTGTAATTGATCGCACACACGAAAGGGTTGTTAGGCCTAAACAAGGTAAATATAAATTGAGCGTCGTATCTGGCTGAACATACACACTGAAGAGCTCAATAAACTGTAACCCAAGGAAAACCTTTTACATTTTGGGGAACATCTCTGTGTTTTTAGGAATTAAGCTCATATACTAAGGTTAAACAAAAGTAAGTAATGTACAGAAACACATTAAAGTGACTTTTTTTCTCCTGTGTAAAATGTTATTTTAGATTTCACATTTTTTAAATTAAGGAGTACAACATAAGATGGTATTTGAATAGTGGTTGAAAAAAGGCTTCTATACTTTTCTTAGCCTTGTTATTGCTTGTTCTTTTCACAGTTTTTGTTCTGGATCATTAGAACTTGCCCCCTTTTTGGAGTGTCATCAAATTAGTCTTTGCTGCCTTGTCTATATTGCTTATTCATGTGTTTCTCTCACCCCCCACACACGTGCTACTTCACAGTGGTTCAGTGAAGTAAGCAGAGAGTAGGCATTCCCTTAAGAGGAGAGTCTTAGTTTTGCTATAGTGTTTCCTGTTTTCTCTCTCAAGTAGAGATTAGTTTATTCACATCTACAATTCAAACATTTAGTAATGTTTTATATTACTGCTTTGTGACATTGCCACTGATTTTAATCACTTGATGTCTGTCATCTACTCAGTATGTGTAAAGTTACAGTCATTAATACTGGACCTATTCAGAATGTGTTACATGAGAAATTTTGTGAATTCGTTATTTTTCAGGAAGAATACTAGGTTTGTGTTTTTATTGTGTATAAAAGTTTTTTTGAGGTATGATTGATTTATAATATTACATAAGTTTTGGGTATACAACAGAATGATTCACAATTGTTAAATATTATACTCCATTTATAGTTATTATAAAATATTGATTCTATTCCTTGTGCTTGTACAATTTATCTTTAAACACGTGAATATAATTGCAGCAGTCATGTAATACCTTTAATTCACTTACATGTGCTCATAAAAGAATTCAAGGAAAATGTGATATTCAGATTGCATAAGAAGAGTATTAGCTCAGAGTACTTTAAATTTTCCCTTGAATTTTTTATCAGCTGCATAATCCATTCTACCTCTGACTACAGTTATCATAGTTGTTTTGCACCTGCTGCCTCCCAGGCCCGAGTGGCACATTCTGAGTTGTGGCAGCTATTGCTTCCCGGTCTGGAAATGCACAGTATTTTCATTTTAGAATTCATTGGTCCCAGACCTACTGGTGCACTTCTGCTGTCAATGGCTAGAGAACGGGTATTTGGTAGTTGGAACGCAGATATGATTTTACAGACAGTGCATGAGTAGATCCAGCTATAAGTTAAAGGGACTATCATGGAAATAAATCAGGAAATCAGGATAATTCATGTCAGGGGGTTTAAATCAACATGAGTAAGTCTTTTTTCAAAAAATCCTCTTGTAGCAAATGCAGTTGAAACAACATTGTAGTTTCTCCATACTGTTCATAATTGATATTGCTTTAATAAAAATATACTTTTAAAAACTATTTTTTGTGACCTAACAAGAGTTTCTTTTGTTTTCAACTTTAGAGCGAAAGCACAGCATTTCTATCAACTTATCCTTCCAATGGAACGATAGATTTAAAATATTTTCCATATTATGGGAAAAAACTGCATGTGAGTATTTAGAAATTCTTAAGTGGTTGAGACTCTTGGGAAGCCGGCACATCTGTATTAAAATGTCAGTTGTCTGGGTCAGGTAGACATATGCCCTG
This sequence comes from Bison bison bison, assembly GCF_000754665.1. Classification (NCBI taxonomy): domain Eukaryota; kingdom Metazoa; phylum Chordata; class Mammalia; order Artiodactyla; family Bovidae; genus Bison; species Bison bison. Next base: position 9,026,790 of record NW_011494956.1, on the reverse strand, counting down.
TGTGATGTGTGCGTCATCTGTTCTGGTTTTTACATACGTTGGTGATGGCAAATGGAGACTCCAGGTCTACAAGTGGAGTACAGAACGGAAGCAGATGAGTTAAAAGATGATTATTTTCAAAATAGCATTTTCTCTTTCATGTGATAGAGTGTGCTTATTTAAAGAATATAGAAAAGTGGTTAAGTCATTACCCAGAGATAACTATTATTGTAGTGGAATTTCTTCCACATTTTTTCTATAAGTGTATTTTATATATACATATATATGTATTATATATATATATATTTACCATTATACATATATAGTAGTAAACTTTTAATTTTATTTTGAAATAATTCTAAACTCAAGTGGCTTGCACCATACAGAGGATTCCTATTAACCTTTTACCCAACTTGCCTGTGTTGATGTTTTACATCATTTGTCGTATCAGTCTCCATATGTGTTTTTCACATGAACCCTTGGTCATAAGTTACAAACACGGTGCTTCTTTACACTAAATGCTCTTTACATTGAATTTCCTAAAAGTAAGGACATTATCATAATAACCATCATGTACTTAACAAAGGAAATCAGCTGAACTGTATTAATATCTGACCTACAGACCATGTTGAAATGTCACCAGTTGTTCCAGTAATGTTCTTTATTGCACAAGAAAGTGTTTTCCTGGTCCAGGTTGTTACATTCTTACATCTTTAGTTGCCTGTAACCTGCAACAGTTCCTCAGTCTGTCTGCTTCATGCCCTTGAACTCCTCGAAAATGAGTGCAGGCCTTTTGGGGCTTACTTTGTGGCTTATGTTCCTCAGTTTGAGTTTATCTGATGTTTTTCATGGTTAAATGTAGGTTGTGCATTTTTGGCATGAATGCCTCAGAAGAAATGGTATGTCCTTTTCAGAATGGCATGTCAGGAGGGAAGTGGTATCAATATAGTCTCATAGATTGTTACATAATTTAGCTGTTAATACGTTATAATCATTTATTTTGGTGCTAAAACTCTCCCGCATTTGGCTGGTGGAGACTGGCTCTAGCTTCTGTGTCTTGTAGGCATGTTCCCTGGATTCCTACAGCACTAACTTACTTTCTGGCACCACAAGGGGTCCAGGTTCATCTTATATTTTCCCTGCCTCGGCCCTGGAATTAGCCCTTAGTTCCTTTTAGTGAAGGCTTGTATTTAGAAACCAGTGATGGCAAAATAGTTATGAGTGTATTTGCATCAAGTTAAACAGCAACCGTAAGGATATTTAGAAACCTAAGTAGCATCAGTGAGGTAACCTTCCGCATGTTTATCAAACATATTAATAGATAAATACATGTTCTTCTCAAACACCTGGAACTGTCACAAAAATTTATCATAAAAAATGCATCTTCAAGTTTCATAGGATAGAAATATAATAATACCTTGTGATCAAATACAGTAAAACTAAAAATTATTGAAATAAAAGTGCCCTTCCTAAAGAGGGAGGAAGTGGGACCTCTCTATTAACTCTTGAGTAAAGAAGGGAACGTAAACCAAGTTTATAGAGTATCTAAAAATAATGAAACACAACATAATCACAATCTATGGAATACATTTAAAGCAGTGCTTAGAGGAAAATTCATAGTCATAAACACTTTGATCAGTAAAAAAAAAGTAAAAGTAAATGAATATTCAGTTAAGGAAAAAAAGCTAGAGGATAAAAAAATACATCTGATTAATAGGTTAAAATCTTGTTTGTTTTTTTAATTTTTAAAGAATAGGCAAGCTCCTAAAAAGTGTAGGTAAAGTTACTGTAGAATTTGAATTAATGTATTTTCCTCTATTCGCCAGGGGAACTACCTGCAGCCACTAGTTGCCGTCCAGGTCGGCTTTGGTAGTGATGCTGACGTAAGAGAAGTAATGGTTGAGTGCAAGATCGATGGATCACCCAACCTAAAAACCCAGAATGACCGTGACAAGTTTTTAGGACGAGTTGCATTCAAGATCACCATGCATGCATAGTAGGAGTTAGGATGTCTCTACAGAGTAAACGTTGTGTTGTCTGTCTTCATTTTGTATCAGCGGGACCTGCCATTCCAGAATTATGAGACCACCTTGAGGAAAGGTGGAGTGGTACATGACACTGGGATAACATAATGTGCTTCCAGATAATAGTGGTCCATGTCCTTCGGAGTAACTGCCTGTTGCCTCTGCTGCCTTTTGAACCATGTACAGTCACCAGGTGGCGACTGTGAACACCTGATTCTGAACATGTAGGTTGGGGGTCTTGTCCAATTTTTATGTGGTTTAATTGCCAAGTGTCTAAAGCTTAATGTGCTGTGCTATGTAAATATTTTATAGATTTAACACTGGTTAACTGTCATATTTTGATGCCAGCAAAATTTTAAGGGATAAAATGGTACCTGACCAACATCAAGTGACTTCATAGCTGCAAGAAATTCAGTGTGTGGAAAAGTTCTGTATCTGAAGAGGAAAAAGGAAAATAAAAGTGGATTTTAAAGGTTGGCTTGGATGTTTTGTAAAATTATTTTTTACGTGCTGAATTAGTTTGTGGATCTTTTGCTGCAAAACGTAAAAACAAACAGAAAGAGATAGTGATGGGATTACTTTTAACACTGGAACTAAATCTTTTAAAGTAGTTAGATTGAAGTATTTTAGACCATAGATAAAAACAGCATTTTTAGGTTGGTCATTAGGAATACACACCTAAATTTTTATGAAATTAAATTCATAAGATTTAAATTGTGCAAGAGTTTGTGGGGTCTTATGACTGCTTTTATTTAGCTGATTGTGGAGTAGACTCTAATAAAAAATAAAAATTGTGAAATATAAAAAACTTAAAACTTAGAACTTCAAACCAAACAATAGTTAAACTTCAGCATTGTTTGATTAGTGTCATGAAACACTTCCTCCTTCAATCTGAGGTGTTTGGTATGATTATTTGTCATAATGTCAGCTCCTTTCTCCTCACCTGAAAAAGGTGTGCTTCCCATACGGTCTGTGGTTTTTTTTTACCGCCCCCCTCCTTTTTTTTTTACTTTTCTCCTTAAAAACCAATGCTAGTATATTTGAGGCTTTGTTTGTGTTAGTGCAAGCCAGGAAGAGCAGGGACGCACCCAGCGGGTTCAGGAGTGGCTGTGTGGAGAAAACCTGTGTGCTCTGGGTGGTCTCGACTGGCCAGGTGGGCCAGCAGCCTAAACACTTCGGTGGTTATCACTCAGCCCCATTGGGAGGTCTGCTTATTGCTCTGCCACTAACATCTTAGTGATTACAGATTTTCATTTAGAAGCCTCCTTTGCAACTGAAGAAAATGATTCTTGGAAACATTTTAAGAAATATTTATTTTTGGCCTGGCTGGGTCTTTGTTGTGCGGTTCTGCTCTAGTTGGAGAGAGTGGGGGCCACTCTCTAATTGTCTTGTGCAGGCTTCTCACTGTGGTGGCTTCTTGTTGCAGAGCACAGGCTCTAGGCACATGGGCTCAATAGTTGTGGCTCACAGGCCTGGTTACTCTGGCGTGTGGTATCTTCCTGAACCAAGAATCAAACTCGTGTCCGCTGCCTTGGCAGGCAGATTCTTAGCCATTGGACCACTGGGGAAGTCCCTGGAGTTGATAAACCAAACCTTTACTTTGATTTTCCTCTCAACCCTCTCTCTTAAGAGTATAAAACGAGGGGGTGGGGGCAGGGTGGTGAACGGCAGGCTGCAACTAGGATATTACTTTAGTCTGCTAAGTATGAACAGGTACTCAGCAGCTATCACTTAAATTTGTATTTTTGTATCTTTCAAAGTGTAGTGTGGGTAGAAATTTTGTTTTACGGAGCTTCAGTTCAGTCCAGTCACTCAGTCGTGTCTGACTCTTTGCGACCCCATGAATCACAGCACACCAGGCCTCCCTGTCCATCGCCAACTCCTGGAGTTTACCCAGACTCACGTCCATCGAGTCAGTGATACCATCTAGCCATCTCATCCTCTATCGTCGCCTTCTCCTCCTGCCCCCAATCCCTCCCAGCATCAGGGTCTTTTCCAGTGAGTCAACTCTTCTCATGAGGTGGCCAAAGTATTGGAGTTTCAGCTTCAGCATCAGTCCTTCCAATGAACACCCAGGACTGATCTCCTTTAGGATGGACTGGTTGGCTCTTGCAGTCCAAGGGACTCTTCAGGAGTCTTCTCCAACACCACAGTTCAAAAGCATCAATTCTTAACAGTCCAACTCACATCCATACATGACCGCTGGAAAAACCATAGGCTTGACTAGATGGACCTTTGTTGGCAAAGGTCTCTGCTTTTCAATATGCCATCTAGGTTGGTCATAACTTTCCTTCCAAGGAGTAAGCGTTTATTAATTTCCTGGCTGCAATCACCATCTGCAGTGATTTGGGGGCCCCTCGAATTAAAGTCTGACACTGCACTGTTTCCCCATCTATTTCCCATGAAGTGATGGGACCAGATGCCATGATCTTAGTTTTCTGAATGTTGAGCTTTAAACCAACTTTTTCACTCTCCTCTTTGACTTTCATCAAGAGGCTCTTTCGTTCCTCTTCACTTTCTGCCATAAGGGTGGTGTCGTCTGCATGTCTGAGGTTATTAATATTTCTCCCAGCAATCTTGATTCCAGCTTGTGCTTCTTCCAGCCCAGCGTTTCTCATGATGTACTCTGCATGTAAGTTAAATAAAGGAGCTTAGGTAAAAGCAAAGTACTTCTCAGAACATGTGATAAGACTTGAGATATCCAAAGTGGGTTGTGTGGGAGAGAAATTTTGGAGAGAAATAAAGGGGCGTGGTCACATCTGTGCCTCCTTGGTTCAGGAGGTTGGCTGTGGCTCAGCCCAACTGCCTGTGACCTTAGTTGACATACCCAACTTTTCCTAGCTCTGTTTCATATTGAAATTAGAGGTGTTTAACAGCTTCTTCACAGGCCTATGGGCCAGGTAGTTTCCAGACTGAGGATAAAGAAATGAAGCACTGTGGTCTCTTGAAGATCTCAAACTGGGAGGGAGCAGGCTCTGAGATGATGGCAGGTACGTGCAAGGGAGTTGGGGAGGCCTAGGTCTTTCACGGGTACCCCAAGACAGTCAGTGTGGGCAGGGGTTGGGTCTGTATGGAATGAATACAGAGGCTGACTAGGAATGAATGGAGCCCTGGACATGTGTTGTTGAGTCTGCATTTTTGCTCCATTTCAGGTTTTTCTGAGAACTTCATGTGTATCTTGTTAACATGCAGATTCTGATTCCCTAGGAGACATTTCTACACTGAGCAACCTCAATGATGCTTATTCACAGACCACAGTTTGACTAGCAGGGGACAGAGAACTAAAGACAGCTTTGCATCCTCAGCGGCTGAGTCTGGCACTAGTTTCATTACTGGAAGGAGAAGATTAAACTGTCAGTTGACATTAACTTGTACTTAAAATTCAACAGGTATGTTATTAATATATTTCTAGCTAAAAGAAAATTATGGGTTAAGTTTCTAAGTTTCTTCAGATGTCCAAACTTGGGAGTTTTTTTTTTTTTTAAATACTGCTGGTGCTAGGTTGCTTCAGTTATGTCCGACTCTGCAACCCCATAGATGGCAGCCCACCAGGCTCCTCTGTCCCTGGGATTCTCCAGGCAAGAATACTGGAGTGGGTTGCTATTTCCTTCTCCAGCGCATGCATGCATGCTAAGTCGCTTCAGTTATGTCTGACTCTGTGCAACCCCATAGACGGCAGCCCACCAGGCTCCTCTGTCCACAGGGTTCTCCAGGCAAGAATACTAGAGTGGGTTGCCATTTCCTTCTCCAGGGGATCTTCCCAATCCAGGGATCAAACCCGCATCTCCTGTGTCTCTTGCATTGGCAGGCAGGTTCTTCACCACAGCGCCGCCTGGGAAACCCACACGATCATAGTGTCTCCGTACATGGTATCTTTTAGTCGGGTTTTCTGTACCAGGTACTTTCCCTGCCCCCCGTATGCAGTTAGTCCTATAACTTAAGCCCCGTTCTCCTTTCTTAGTGGTTACTTTGCCCCCATGTGCAGCAGTGAGATAAGAAAGGTTGGTCTGTCCTCTTCGTGAAACCCTCTCACTGAAGGTACAGCCCTGTGAGGAGGACTTCCCAGATTCTAGATAGAATCTGATGGAAGAGAGAAAGTCATGTAGAATCCACGATCCTTCATTGTGGAAGGAGGCGTAGGGGGAGTTGGACTTAAATCTTGATTTGCATTTGATTGCTTGGAAGTCTTTGGTGTGGTCCTTACTCTTCTGAGCTGCACTTCTCATTTTAACTGTAAAATGAAGCTGTTGCCACCCTTCAGGACTGAAGATTAAATGGGGAAATAGGCCATGCCAGCATGTGGTGTTGGTCAATCTCTCAGTGGTGTATGATTCTGTGCAACCCCAGGGATGGTAGCCCCTCAGGCTCCTCTGTCCGTGGAATTTTCCAAGCAAGAATACTGGAATGGGTTGCCATTTCCTCCTCCAGGGGATCTTCCCCACCCAGGGATCAAACCTACGTCTCCTGCATTGCAGGTGGATTCTTTACCACTGAGCCACCAGGGAAGCCCACCAGCGTGTAGTAGTTGTTGACAGATGATTGTTTCCGAGGACTTCCTGCTCCTTTTGAAGTTACGGGATTTTCAGTAACTTGGGATAGTGTAACTACTGTGTTGCTGCTGCGTTGAAGGATTGTTTATTACTGAGAAGGGCATGGTAAAGAAGGAGTTGAAAGTCTTTTTTGGGTGCCTATGATCCTGTGCAGTGGATTTGTATGGAGGGAGAGGGATACAAGGGAATTTGAAACCGTCAGTCCACGTGAATTTGAATTTCAAAGGGTTATTCTTGCTTTAATAAAGTCATCAAGTTGGCATTTAAAGAAGGCTGAACAGAATTTGCTATGTTGATACCAGAGTTTTCTAGCTCCCTTGCTCCCACCCTGAAGGAGCTGTATTTCGAGCAGTGGGTGAACAGTGGGTCTTCATGTGCGCCTCCCTGAGGCTGGCCGGAGGTTGACTGCTGCTCTAGGGAGGGAGCATCTGTTCCCAGGAGCGCTTCCTTCACCCCGGAAGTGACACAAGGAGATCAGGGTCTTCCTGAACAAACCAGTTTCCTCCCATACAGAACTTCTTATGAGTGATTTTGGGATTTGTGTTCAGAAGCGTAGAGCAGTCTTTGACCCCTGTCACAAGTGGCAGGATTTGTCTGTTGAGGACGAGCTTACTTTTTAGAAACAGAATTCACTAGGGAGTCAAGACTGGTAAGAGCTGATATCTAAGAGTGAAAACCAAAGCAGAGCATGTCTTCTAACCTGCTCTTTTAAGATTATTTGTGTGGTCTTGGGATAACTCAGAAGAGCCTTGATACAATGAATTGGATCTGACTGGTGACCAAGCGGCTAGTGACAGACTATCATTAGTTGTGGGTTTGCTTGAAAACAGGCCCACTACCCACTCAGATATGAATCTGTTTGGATTGGAGGGAGTGCAGCTCTGCTGGTTACAAGAGACCCTGAGAAAACCAGGAGGCAGGGCTACTGGCTCAGGTGAACTTGGGGTGATGCTGAGCTCCCAAAAGCCTTGTGCTGACACATAGGAAGGGTCCCTTCTGTTCTGCAGGTCAGAGCCCCAGGTCTCTTAATGCCAGAGCCAAAGGAGAAGGGTGGGTGACATCAAGGGGCAGGCATGGGTACCACGTGTTTTTTTTTTTTTTGCATTAACCTCGTTCCTTATGATCTTCCTCTGGGTGGCTAAGAACAGCTGGGGGATGGTGTGGAAAGGATGGATTTCCTGCAGAATTATGTGTACCCTCAGATAAGAGCTCTGCTGGGGTGGGGAAGGAGTTGATGTGTTGAGACTATATGACAGGGTAGAGGGTGGCCAGTGATAACTGGAGTGACAACTAAGGGCCAGGGAGGAAGAGCCAAATGTGGCGTTGCGGGCAGAGGAGTTGACAGGGATGACTGAAAATTCAGAGCACCTTCTGAGACCATTCATCCAGCTTGGCCTTGCTGTGGGTGAAATCACTGTGGTCACTGGCATTTGGGCCCCCATGACCTCCGCCAGGACCTGTGCTCCTGTTGCATCATATGGCAGTAAGGACATTACAAATGAAATTAAGGATTTACTTATCAGTTGACTTTAAAATGAGATTATCCTGGATTTTCCAGAGGGCTCAAGGTAATCAGGGGAGCCTGAGGCAGAGGATGAGATGGTTGGATGGCATCACTGACTCAATGGACATGAGTTTGAGTAAATTCTGGGAGTTGGTGATAGATAGGGAGGCCTGGCGTGCTGCAGTCGATGGGGTTGCAAAGAGTCAGACACGACCGAGTGACTGAACTGAACTGAACTGAGGCAGAAGTCAGGTCCCAAGTGTGAGAAGATATTGTTGCTCTCCTGATGAAGACGGCTGTGTGGAAATGGGAGAAGGAACCGAATTCTGGAAGCCAAGTTTTCTCAGTCCTCCGGAAGAGAGTTCAGCCCAGCCCACATTGTGCCTGCAGCCCTGTGAGACCCCAAGACTGCCGACCACAGAAATGGAGACGGTAAATAAATGAGTATTATCTGAAGCCACTAAATTTGTGGTCATTTGTCATAGCTAATGGAAAGCTAAGATGGTCATTTTCTCAGTGAAGTTTGTATGCTCTAACCCAGTACTTCTCAAGCCTAGGGTGCATGTAATTCATCAAGGAATCCTGTTTAAAATGCATGTTCTGGACTTCCCTGGTGGTCCACTGGATAAGAATCCACCTGCCAAAGCAGGGGACGTGGCTTTGATCCCTGGTCCAGAAGATACCACATGCCAGTGGGTCAGCTAAGCCCGTGCACCACAGCTACTGAGCCTGCACACCCTAGAGCCCATTCTCTGTAACAGGAGAATCCCCCACTCGCCACAACTACAGAGAGACCGTGTAGCAACAAAGACCCAGTACACCCTAAAAAATAAAATCATAAACTATTCTGAAGCAGCCATGTCTGGGGTGGGGCCTGAGAGTCTGCATTCCTGACATGCTCCCATCTGCTGCTCTAAGGAGCACCTTTGCCCACAAGGTCTTGTGCATCCTGGTCAGTGCACAGCCTGGAGTTCAGAGCCAGGGCAAAGGAGGGAGGGAGTGGACACTGAGTGGAGAAGGGCCTAGTATACATGTCATAGTGCTGTGGAACAGTATTCACACAGATGGAAGTGGAGAGGAGCCCTGTGGTATGAGCCCCTGGCTTTTATGTCTTGAGCTTCATGGCTGTGGTCCGTGGCATGCATGGCAGGCAGGACGTTGGTACGGGTGGGATGTTTCCCTGTCCTTTGCTTTTTTCTGAGGCCTTAGAGGACAAGAGCTGGCAGCTATTGGTGCTACCTTCCTGAGGTTTTCAGACTGATAGTGCCAGTCTGACCTTTAGCCATGTCCTTGCCAGCACTCCCTTTCTCCCAGCTGAATAGAAGGCCTCAGCTTCTGGAGGCCACTGGCTTGAAGATGAAGGGAACCCACCTCATCAACACACTCTGCAAAGTTGCTATCACTTAGAAGGAATAGTCATTCATTAAAAAAAGAAGAAATTTGGACTTGGCAGTTCAGTGGTCAAGACTCTGCACTTCTGAGGTAGAGCTTTGATCCCTGGTCGGGGAACTAAGATCCCACATGCTGCAAGGCACAGCTTATAAAGTTTTAAAATTTTTTAAAATGTTTTTTA
>NW_011494956.1:9003123-9017060 GCF_000754665.1 Bison bison bison | reverse complement strand
TGTATCAGGCAGTATACTAGGATCTTGGGACACACGGGGGATCAAAACAAGATCCCCGTGCTCGTGGACCTCACAGCCTAGCAACTACAGCAAGGCTGAAACTGCTGCTGGTAGGCTCTGTGTGGGTGGCTGTGATTGCTGCTCTTCCAGGAGGTGGTGGCCTTTGGCCGGGGTGGGCTGCTCCCCCTGCTATGCTTGCCTTCTGCCCCCAGCCAGCACTCACCAGGTCTGGGGAGCCTCTTCTGAGGAGACACGTTGAAACTGACTTTAAACGGCTTTAAGTTAGGATCTACCCAGAAGGATGGCTGTAACCACACCCAGTCTTCCAAATCCTCGCTTTTTGTAAATGCTTTGAGACAAAGGATTGTAGAAGTCTCTGTCAGATCCTTAACTCCAGTGGACAAGAAATTTAGCTGGTATAGCAGGTGCAGAATTCCAAAATCTCTCTTAATTGGGAAAGAATAATGTGATATTTCTAAGTATGTTTGTTGCAAGTATAAGAAACACATGTTAGCATTTAAATGTAGTGCAAGGGCTCCTGAAAGCCTCCTCTCTGGTCCTTAGTCTGTCATTGGGGTTCCTCAGAGAAGCAGCTATTTTTAAAGAATGTCCCAGAATCTATCTCAGAAAGTTAATGAGGCACCCCAAGTAAAGTGACTTCACAGCAGACCCCAAGGATCAGCCAGATTTGGGCTGCCCCAGACCTCTGTGACAGCCTTACTGGAGGAACCCCAACTAGTCAACTCTGTTTAGACTGCAGACGCAAACAGCAGTGCGTTTTTCTCTGCAGTCTGGATGGGTGTCTTTTCCACACTGAGCCTTCTGATTAGGGGTGGCCTGGGCAGAGGAGCACAGCCTGTCCTCTGGGCTGTTGGAGATATACCCAGTTGGGTCTTTCTAGACTCTTTTCCCTTATAGATTATTAGAAAATATTGAGTGCTAAACAGTAGGTTCTTATTGTTTACCTATTTTATACATGGTAGCAGGTGAGTCTTTTTATTTTAAACATATATTTATTTGGCTTCACTGAGCCATGTGAGATCTTTAGTTGCGGCATGTGGGATCTAGTTCCCTGACCAGGGATGGAACACGAACACTCTGTACTGGGAGCTCGTAGTTTTAGCCACTGAACCAGCATGCAAGTCCCAGCTGTCTTTTCGATGCTGGCCTGGCGCGCTTTCCGCTTTACTCCATGTGTCGCCATTTCTGTGAGTCCTGTAGTTACAGGGCTTCTGAAGTAGCAGCTCCTGAGGCTGCACTCAGTCTCTTGCTGGCCCGACTGTCCCCAGCCTGCCAGGAACGTGCCTCTGTCCATTGGCAGTCCTGCCTCAGGGTCGTGCGGCTCCGCACTTGCCCTCTCTGTTCTCAGGGCTGTCTGGGCAGTGGCTCTTTGCTGGTCAGTGCCTGTCTGTCTTGTTTAGACCTGGTCATTTGTGCTGTTTTGTGACACCGAAGCATCAAGTCTGTGAAATACGTATCTTTTCTCATCAGTGATTGTTGGACAACCCCCGCCTCTGCACCGCGCCACCCTTCCCCAGGCCAGGAACCTACCCTCTGCGGGCCTCTAGTCTCTTGCCCTCCTACCTGGGGCTGCTTGTGACATCCCACCCTCCAAGGCCCCTGCGCCTGTTGTACTGACTTCTGGCCCTCACTTTGCCCCAGTTCCTGAGGGATGTTGCTCAGAATTTAACATTCCTGCCCCGGGGCGAGGCACATTCCCATCCTAGTTTCCCTGAAGTGCCTGAGAGGCGCTGAGAGGGCACAGGGGAGGCTGCCATTCAGTGAGGATGAGAAAAGTCCAACCGGGGCCTTGGTTTTAGTGGCGTTCCACTGGAGATCCAGGTCTTTGCTCAGACCTGCCCTCCCATACTGAAAAGCATGCCTGTTTTTGTTAAGCACCCAGTCCTCCACCACTGTGCACCCAAAACAGTGTTGCTCCAGAATGCAAATGTTTGCTTATAAGAAATTCTTCAGCAGGGCTGCTCCAGGTAAGAGGGGGTGTCCATGGTCTCTGCCTGGCCACATCACAGCTCCTGGGTGTTGCCCACCTCAGGCCATGTAGTCCAGGCGAGGCTGCCACACCAGCCAGTTTGCAGGGGTGAGGAGTTGCCTGAGCCGAGCTCATCTACATGGTCTTTGCAGCCCCACGAGTTCGTGTTGGGATAGCATGGTCCCAGGCTGGTCCAGGGAATGTGAACCCTAAGACACAGGTCAGGTGAAGCGCTGACCTGGGCTGGAGGCCTGGGGGTACTGAGGAGTCCAGCAGCTGCTGGGGACCATCTGGCCACCATCTGGGGAGAACTCGCCTGAGAAAAGAACCCGCAGGGTCAAGAGATGGGCGGGGAAGCAAACAGGAGACTTTTGGGCACAGCCATGCCACCTTCAGACACTGCCTGCTGGGGACCCCACTTCCAAAAGATGCTGCCCTCCCTCGGAGAGGCTGGGGCAGGAGAGAGGGGCTTTGCTGTAGGAATTAGTCTTTCTTTCCTTTGCCACTGTCCCAACTTGCTGCACAGACCTCAAAATCACATTCTCATTCACGGGAAGACCCAGGGAACTGACCGCCCATACCCTCACCCCCAACCACCTCTGAGCCAAGAAGTGACAGACAGCCCATTTGACCTGGATTTCTTGGTGTGAAATGTAAGCTTACACTTAACCAGAATGGAAAAGACTGCCTTGAAGGGGCCTGGAGCGGCTCTCACTGATCCTTAGGAGTACAACATGGAGTTTGGCTGCTCACCTTCAATCCTGGCTCTGCCCCTCGCTCGAGCTGTGTGACCTTGGACAGTAACTTCTCGGTTTCTCAGCTTTGTTTGTAAGCTAGAACAGTCTTAGAAGAATGCCTGGCCATTAGTGCCCAATGCTTTAGCTACTTAATACTGGTTTCTTTTCTTTTTTTTTGGCCAAATTTCATGGTTTTAGTAACAGGCATACAGTGTGCACAGAAGCTGTCTGTTCGTTTTCTTTGGTGCGGAGCCTGGCGTGGAGATTGGTGGCCAGCTGGGCTGCGGTCTCCATGATGGCTTGGTGGTTCTTGGAGGAGACGTGAGCAGTCTCGAGCACCGTGAGGTTTGCTGCCCATCAGCAGCACTTCAGGCTCTTTGATGTTGGGTATCAAGATCTGGCCCTTGAATCTCTCATGCACCCTGTTATCTGTGCCAGTTCTGTTTCAGTTTTTAAAAAAGTTTTTTTAAAATTTATTTGGCTGCCTTGGGTCTTAGTTGTGGCACACAAGCTTAGTTGCTCTGCAACACATGGGATCTTATTTCCTTGACCAGGGATGGAACCTATGTCCCCTGCATTGCAAGGTGGATCCTTAACCACTGGACCACCAGGGAAGTCCCTCCATCTTAACTTAAGGGTCTGATGTGCTGGATCAGTTTCTTGGTCTCTTTTTGATGATCTAGGTCTTTACATGGGGTCTGCGGGTGGCCATGAGTCACATAGGAAACGACTGCCTCTGTAGGCAGCACTGAGGAAGAGAGCGGCTACGATTAGAAAAGATTTGTTATTTAGGAACAGAGGATTTCTCTCTTCCCCCAAGAGTCTCCCTGGCTGAGGCACGTTGCTGCACTCTGACCACCGCGGACATCTGGAGCCCATTTTTCAGCTAGGGAGACTTGCTCGGGGCTGATCGTGCTTCCTCGGGATAGAGGAGAAGCATCTTCCCCATCAAAGACTAGTCACTCATTCAGTGTACCAATGACTAAGAGTTTAGCCCCAATGAGAGGTGCATCCTTGGCCTGTGAACACATCTATGGGTGCAGAGAATAGGAAAACAGGTTGTGTACCTGGCCCAGGAGACTTTTTAAATGGACTATCCCTGGGCTGGATTCACCTTTTAAACCAGGCATCTTAAGTGACTCTGAACTTCTCTTATGTTATACAGTGGAAGTGACAAATAGATTGAAGGGATTAGATCTGACAGAGTCCCTGAAGAACTATGGATGGAGGTTCATGGTGACATTGTACAGGAGGCAGTGATCAAGAACATCCCCAAGAAAAAGAAATGCAAAAAGGCAAAATGTTGTCTGAGGAAGCCTTACAAATAGCTGAGAAAAGACAAGACGTGAAAAGTGAAGGAGAAAAGGAAAAAATACCCATTTGAATGCAGAGTTTCAAAGAATAGCAAGGAGAGATAAGAATAAGCCTGGCATGCTGCAGTCCATTGGGTTGCAAAGAGTCTGAGCAACTGAACTGAAAATTTAACCTTGGGGCTTGGGAGGAGCCTCGTGTTGACTCCTCCAGCATTTAAAGCTTTTCCCTCCCTGGATACAGAGATGGGATGGAGTAAGCTCTTTGGCTGGAATGCTGTCTTAGCAAATGAGGTGGTCTCTTCATTACCTTGGGAGAGTTTCTCATCTTCTGTCTCCCCCAGGCTTCTCCTGGGATGTGTTACTGATAAATTTACATGGAAAGCAGCTGGAATTGTTCTCATCATCTGCTTTTGACTATGTAACATAAGAAGTTCACGCCCTCCCATGCTGGCTGACTTCTCTGGGCAAGTGTTCTCTTGTTAGCAGCTGCCCACACTTAAGTAATGAAAAGTCCAGTGGCTGCCAGTTAGAACAAGTGTGTTAATGGCAGCAGCAGAAGGAATGAACTAATTGGTACTGGACTAGGGGTCGGGTGGGGAATGAAGCAGCTGTTTCTGTATTTGAAACATGGACCATGTGGACTTGAGACTTAACCAAAGAAGTATAGCCCTCACCCTTCCATGGTGCCCCACAGGGTCTTAGAAAATAAATACTAACTTTCCCCGTGAGGAGAGAAAGGGGGACAGCATGCAGCAGCCTAGGCTGGTTGGAAAAGCACAGTTGGTCGGTGGGCAAGTTGCTAGAAGGGTTTGCTGTCTCGGACCCAAGGCGGGAAGACAATGAGGCCCACCGTCCCGATCTTCCTTAGAGGCAGTGTTTCCCTCCTTGGATCAGTTTATTTTCTCCTACCACCCAGTTACTTCTGAAGCCAGGCAAACATCTCACTCTCTTCTTGTCCTCTCTCAACTCAATCTGGTAGAACATAGGGTGGTAAGAGACTGATCTTTCAGGTTTACCCAGGCTTTGGCCGGATCATTCATGCTGAAGGTGGTGGTGCTAGTTGATTACTCAAGACTAAGCAAAGGATCAGTGTAAAGAGAGTGTAGCTCACCTGTTTATTCATTTGTTCAATAAAGACTTAATCTAGCATTACATACCAACTGCTGTACCAGGCCCTGAATTTACAAAGATGAAAGTCCATGTATAAGAAACAAACTCCTGATTGTAAATTACTTTCAGAGAATTTTTAATTTCCGAGAAACAGAGATGTTCACATTGACAGCGAAGCTCAAGAGTTCCCGAGTGGGACAGGTGCCAGCTGGTGATGCCAAGCCTGTGAGCTTCAGAGACTTAGCTCCCTACCATTCCACGTGAGTGAGCAAGCGTTCCCGCCACCAAGGTCCCTCAGACACACACGCAGGAGGAAGACAGGTCAAGGTGTACAAAGTGTATTCTCTACCCTCCCTTCTGACTGTGTGTCTCACTTGACTAAAAAATTTGCTGACAAAGTTAACAGAGTGTCAACTGCAGACTGTGTTCTGTGTATTCAACATGACAAAATCCTACAGAAATATTAGAATTTGGTTTTAAGAATATGCATAGGAATTATGGGATTTGGATACACACAAGTGTAAAGAAATGTCAACTAAAACTTCTCAAGTGGCTACTCATCCAAGGTCATCAAATGAAACTGTGTTACTGGCTTGTCTCATCAGTCTGTTCCTGTATACCCAGCAAGACTTTTTGTTTCCCACCTGCTGGTTGTTTGCGCTGGGTCCGCGTTGCTTCCTGCAGGCTTTCTGTAGTTGCAGTGTCCAGGCCTCTCCCCGCAGTAGCTTCTTTAGTTGTGGAGCGTGGGCTGTAACTCTTGGGCTTCAGTAGCTGTGGTGCGTGGGCGCAGTAGTTGTGGCGCACGGGCTTAGTTGCCCTGTGGCATCTTCCCAGATCAGGGACTGAACACCTGCCCTCGGCATTAGCAGGCATATTCTTAACTGGACCACTAGGGAAGTTCCCCAGCAGGACTTTAACTCCATCAGACACTCCTGGTGCAGCAGTGGGTATTTGTTGAGTCTTACAAACAGAAATCTAAACACAGCATGCCACCGCCACGCAGGACATCATACCCCTGCTCTCCAGCTGACCACGGGCCGGGCCCTCCAGCACCTCCGTGGCCCATGTGGCTACTGCTGTGTGGGTGTTGCAGTCTTTGATTTCTGTACTTGTTTTGCCCATGGTATTTCTCCCCGAAGTTTTTTCTCCCATCTGCTCTGCATCTGTCCTTTATCATAATGACTGGGAGTGGTCCCAGCCTGCCCCAGCAGGCACCCGCCTCTCTGCCCTAACCCCAGCCAACCCTGCAACTTGCTAGTGCTTTGGCCCTCAGGCTCTGAGCAGCTTTTCAAGTGGGATTCAGGGTGCGGAGGGCATGGGGGCAAGTGATTTCTCCTCAGCCACTGGATTTCTTTGGCCAGGCCTGTCTTTAACCCGCAGTCAATGTACAGGCAAGTTTCTTGGCACAGGCCCTACAGGGAGGTAATGGCTGCCCTGATACCTACCGATCCTTAACTAAGATGCTTTAGAAATGCCCTTTTGAGAATCTTCCTGGAAGCCCCAGAGAAGGTGGTGTCCTTTAACAAGCACTGTCTTTGAAGGCTGACTTCTCCTCCAGAGGTCTCCATCCAAGAGCCCAGGTGAGGAGGCCAGAGCCTAATGCTCTTGAAGCCGCCTGCCTTCTCTGTGTGCTGCCAGGTCTGAGTCAGCCCCGTCCTGGGAGAGGCAGGCCGTCCACACCCTGCCCCAGCCCGCCTGACTGAGGCGGTGGGAAGATGGGTGGGGACACTAAGACCCCCAGATAAGACATGTTTTTTCTTTCATGCCTTTAATCTGACTTTCAAGACTGTCCACTGGATTCACATTTTGGTTTCTTTTTTTTTTTTCTGCCTCAGTGCATGGCATTTGAGATCTTAGTTCCCTGACCAGGGGTCGAACCCTCAGCCCACTGCAGTGGAAGCATAGTCTTAATCACTGGATCACCAGGGAAATCCCTGGTTTTAGTTCTTAAAATAATTTCTCCAAGTCTTTTTTTTTTTTTTTTTAACCAAGAACTCAGTTTTTTATTTCATCATTTCTTGCATTTGAAGTACTCCTCGATGACATCCTTGGCCTGAGACTCTTTGCCACAGTCCTTAACCGCCACACAACTGCAACCAACCGCTTTACAGGGTTTTCCCTCTCTGTCCGTTGTACAGAGGCCTGCCCATTCCCCTAGTTTCTTGTTGTCATCGACCTTAATCAGGTTGACTTTGTGCTCCGCACCAAGGGCCTCCACCAACTTGACATACACAGGCTCATCACAGTGGGATGCAAGGGCACAGAGATGGGCTTGACGCTTGTCTAAGCCTTCGGCAGCTCCGTGAATTCCATGTGCTAGGCCATCGTGGATGAGGGCAGTCTTCAGCACCTCTTGCAGAGCAGTATTAACATCCATTACACCTCCAGCAGCAATGCCTTCCTTGGCCATGGCAGTGGGTTACGGGTGAAGCCGAATCTTGAATGCACCCGAGCCTCCGCCTCCCCACTCCGTGGTGGCAGGGAAAGAGGTACCACTCTTTTTCAAGTCAAAAATCTTGTATTCAGATTAAAGATCCAGTACAAGTCTTTGTTATTGGAGGTTCAAACACAAATCTGTTTGTTTATTAGCAGAGTCTGGAAAGAATTCCTGTGGAGATCATGCCCTTTAGGACCATCATTTTCAGGCTTTAGTACATCCTCTTCTCACGACTGGGGCTTACCTGGTGGTTCAGATGGTAAAAGAATCCGCCTGCCATGCAGGAGACTTGGGTTTGGTCCCCGGGTCAGAAAGATCCCCTGGAGAAGGATTTGCAACCCACTCCAGTATTCTTGCCTGGAAAATCCCTTGGACAGAGGAGACTGGCAGGTTACAGTCCATGGGGTCTCAAAGAGTTGGCACATTTCTCAGGACTTCTCATTGAATTTTGGCTTTTGGGGGCCATGGCCAAGTGCTAGCGCAAGAAAACAAATCTCCTGACCACAGTACAGTAGACATCACAGTACTCGAGGCCCTTGAGCAAGGCAGGAGACATGTAAATGAGAAGAAAGTGGTTGGTGATGGCTGCTGTGCCCCAGTGGCGAAAGTAATTTGCATGAAAGTGAGTGGTTATGACAAGTTGTTCTTTGCACTCAATGGGCTTGGCTTCGCCCACCCTGACACAGATCTGCCTTCACCACAGAGCACTTTACACTGAGATTTCCTGAAAGCAGGTTTCGGCAAGAAACTGGAAAGGCCTCACAGGAAGAAGGCAGAGCTGGCAAGGAGCTCCCAGGCATCTGGCAGTTGTCCACAGTAAGAACACACTGAGCCCTCTTCCCAGGCAAGAAAGTGGGGGAGGTTGCAGGTGCTAAGAGAAGCTCCCGAAGTTGGTGATGGACAGGGAAGTCTGGCATGCTGCAGTCATGGCGTCGCAGAGTCAGACACAACTGAGCAACTGAATTGAAGAGGAGCCAGTGCTCAAAGAAATCACATACAGAAATGGAAGGAGTGTGAACTGCAAGCGCAGTTCATCCTCAGATGGAATGGGGAAAAAAATAGCTAATGGAAATAGGAACCAAAAAAGGCAGGTTGACTGTCATGAGTTCTGCTGCCAGAGAAGACGCTTGGCTAAGGCTGTCTTCTGATGCCTTGTTCCTGAAACCTCCGCGGAGCCCAGAGCAAGGAGCTGTGTCTGGAAGTCAACAACGCCTTGGGCTCTGCGGACACCCTCCCTGGTCAGCACTGGGGCCACTGGCTGTGTAGATGGCTACCAGCGACACTCCCAGCAGTCCTCCACCACGTCCCCAGCATGACCACAGGAAAAAGAGCACTTTTGCAATCAAATCAGTGACGCGGCGTAACTCGCGTGGGTCCTTGGGCATGCCTGCCAAATGGCCCTAGGAACTGAGCGGAGAGGACCTGCTACCAGTTTGAGCTCACCAGTCCAGGAAGTCCCTGGGATGAGGGGTGGGCACTGGTTCCCCGCTTCCAACAGTGGACAGTCCACACTATCGCTGACTTGATCCGCTGAACTCAAGGAGAGTCTGCAGGGAAGATGCCTTTCCTCCCGGACATTAACATTCTTTTTTTTTGGTCATGCTGTGTGGCTTGTGGGGTCTTAGTTCTTTGACCAGGGATTGAAAGCATGCCCACTGCAGTGGAAGCGCGGAGTCCTAACCATTGGACAGCCAGGGAAGTCATGCTGGACACTAACATCGAGTTAGTGCTTCCTTAACCATTTCCTACTGGCCCTGAAACATGGCCCCAACCTGTGATCCCCAAATTGCTCCAAACCCTTCATTCTGACTGTCCACATGCCCACCACACACCCACCTCAGACTGTACAATTAACACAGCGTTATCAAGGGCCCCTGCCTCTCCCAAGGCAGGCAGTTTTGCTTGAGCAGGAGGTGCTGGGAGCCATGGTGATTGCTGGGGCCTGGCAGCACGCTGTTCTCATCACTGTAGATCTGTTCTCTGATGCTGTGGTTTGGTTAAAGGGATGATCAGGAAGCATCTTGGCTAAAAAATTATGTTCAGGTCAGTCATTTCTGGGACTGTAAAGACATTATTTATGCAGTCATCTTTTTTTTTGGCCACGTGGTACATGTAATCTTAGTCCCTCACCAGGAATGGAATCAGTGCCCCCTGCTTTGGAAGTGTAAAGTCTTAACCACTAGACCACCAGGGAAGTCCCAGTTATCTTTTAAAGTGACCTTATAAAGAT
Organism: Bison bison bison; assembly: GCF_000754665.1. NCBI lineage: Eukaryota > Metazoa > Chordata > Mammalia > Artiodactyla > Bovidae > Bison > Bison bison. Next base: position 9,007,243 of record NW_011494956.1, on the reverse strand, counting down.
GGAAGGGCTTCCCTGGTGGCGCTAGTGGTAAAGAACCTGCCCATCAATGGATAAGATGTGAGAGACACAAGTTCAATTCCTGGGTCGGGAAGACTTCCCTGGAGGAAGGCTCCAGCATTTTTGCCTGGAGAATCCCATGGACGAAGTAGCCTGATGGGCTACAGTCCATGGGGTCGCAGAGTTGGAGAAGAATGAAGCGACTGAGCGTGCACACATGTATTAAGATGTAACATCGTAGATCTCCAACATAGAAAACCTATGTCTGACACGTCCATCCTAGGCGGGACAGGTGGTGGACGTGCATTGGAATGCTCTGGGGACACAGACCTGTGAGTAGTGAGGTGGGCAGGGTGGGGCAGAGGGGAGCTGAGCCATGACGCAGTTGCCGGAGGAACCAACCAATTCCACGAGGCATTCTGAAGTGCGGGTGGCCCTTCGGATACCCCAGCTGGGCCAAGGAGGCTGGACTTCTGTACTCCCTCACTGGCTGCGTGAGGTGTAACCGTGGGTGAGGCAGCTCCCGTATGAAGGCAAGTCTGGGGGAGGGACTCAGCGAGGGCTGGGCATGCAGCACAAGACCCACCAACCACCCCCTCCCCAAAAGAATGAGACTGCCATTATTTTAAATTATTTATTTTCTCTATAGTACATCTCATTCAAATCATAGAACAGTCTGATACATTTTTTTCCTCAAGCACAACTTAAACTCATTTCAAAAGCTTATTCTTTCCTTCTTTGACTCTTTCAGGATGGACAAAGATACACTTTAATGGATACCAAAACCACTCAGTTTATTAAAATTACAGCTTCCCAGGCTCTGCCCCTCCCCTCCCCTCCCCCAGAGCTTTTGAGTGAGCATCTGGGGTGGGCCTTAGGAAGGCAAAATTTAAAAACCCCTCCCATCAATTCACCCCCATGTGTGGGTGGTCCTTGAACCATCCTTACAGAAGCACAGATTAGGACTTGTCCGTTACCTATTGGAAGCAATTTCAGAAAACCCAGGAATAATTAAGTATACAGAAATAGCTCTTCTATAAAATTTCCATATAAAAATAATGGTATTTATTTACAAAGTCTGAGATGCTACAAAATAATACATCATATTAGGTTAGGTACTTCAATCTAATAAAGTCTACATTAGGCAGGTCAGATGTGGTGTTTGCATTTTCCCCTTATTTCTCTTGTTTAAATGCTTAAAGCCTATGGCACCATGATGACTCCTTCATGCAAAGAGAAGCAGAACTATATTTTCTGGACATAAAACCTAACAGCACATGATCAGAGTACAACACTGCCAAATGAAAAGGTGAACTGGCTGGAGATTTGGGCTCGTGGCCTTTCTATTTTGGCTAACAGTCAGGGAGGGGATGGGCAGACAGCCACCTCGAGGAACCACAGTCGTGAACCATGGTCCCCTCTGAGCTCCGGCTCGGCTGGTGGTTCCCCTTTTGGGGACACTGAACGGTTGAAGCCACCATGACTCTACTGGGAAGAACAACTGCAATGCACTCAGAGAAATCTGCTAGCAGAAAAGAATCTGGGTTCCCACAGACTCGTAGCATAACAGAAATCTGTGACCCAGTTGTGAACAAGCAGAACCACCAGGCCATTTGTTTAATTAGACAGTGCCCAGCATGTTGAAGGTGACTCAAGTGACAAAACGGTAAGTTTGAAGCGACAAATCAATGGTTTTCAAAACTCAAACATGATCTGGTGACGTTTCCTTGTTATACTGGGATAGACATGGAGAGAAACAAGCCAACATGGAACAGAAGGGCCAGGTGACCTCCAATTTGCGTGAGGGCCTCTGCCCAGGGAGGAATGGGTTTCTTCTGAGTTTTGGCTGTCTCAGCCTGGGTCTTCCAAGCCGAGGAAGGCCCAGAGATGACGCCAAAGCCTCACCCTGAGCCCTCATGAGCAAAGTCCCACTCCTGCTCCTTAGCTGTTCAGCACTTGGTGTGACAGAGAGCTGATGCTAACCCAAAGGCCCTCCGTGAGGACTGTGTAGGAGGCAGCGTAGCCCAGGAGGGAGATTCTGGGTGCAGTGCGGGCCCTGGAGGCCACACGGGCTGGGGGGTGTTGGGCCAGTCAGCTTTGGGCTTGTTTCACATGCCTGAGTGGGTGGGTGGAGGAGACATTCTCCCCCACTCTGAGGCCCTTGGTGGAGAAGGGGCAAGTCCTGCCCCTTCGTTTCTGCTACACTGGCTTCTAAGGTGGCTACAAGCAGGAAGGACCGAAGTTAAGTCTGCTGGAAAAGCAAGGGGTCAAGACAGCATGGAACTCATGGGCCTTTGTGTAAAGCCAAGGCCTCATAAGAATGGTGCAAGATTTTGTCTGAAAGAGCAGCTGCACAGAAATACTTAAGTGAACAAGCTTTCTCCTGTCTCAACGGCACAGTCGGTGGATACCTGCTGCCACCGAAGCTTCTGTACTTGTCAGGGATTCCCAGGGCTTAACGGGAGTGTATAAGTACATGGGACAACGGGATCCTAAAGGTCGTCTTTTCTGAGAGATCTTGGCTGGTTCCTGAGAAACGCTATAATTTATATGGGCATTTAGCTTGAAAATTTTAAGAAAAAGGTAAAAATCGTAACGTCACTTTTTCCTTTTAGGTGGTAGTGTTTGGCTCAACTGAAGTTAAGCAAATGGCCTGAGTGTTGCATGGACTGTGGGTCAGAGGGTGGGGAGGCGCGTCTGAGGGCCGCTCCGGCGACAAGGAGCGGGCCCTGGCACACACGGTCAGCGCTGGGGGGCTACTGCTTCAGGTGCCTGGAAATGGGGAACCTATTTGGGAAAATGGCCCTCAGGTGGTCTTTAGCTCCACTAAAGCCAGTCATACACAAAAGATTCTTTTATATATCTAATATAAAGTATCTAACGTTGTAAAACTAGAAGAAAACGCCTAGAAAAGTCCTCCATTTCTAATCACTTTTCTCTTGTGTAGGTTCAACTGGAAGGTAACAGCTCATAATGAGAACTTCATGGGTTAGAATGTTCTTAGTTTTATGGCTACTGCTGGTAGCTAAGTTTGGTTTTCTTTTAAAAATTCCCTAACAGACTCTAAAACGTATACTGAAAGCTGGGAACAGTGGGGCCTTTGGAATTTAGCAGAGATTCCAAGTGCACAGTTGTGGGGTAGAGTGGCCTGGAAGAGACGTCTTTCAGTGGTCCGATGCAGAACAAACGTCACCTTTTCGGTTACCCCCTTCCCCCGGATACTGCCAGCCACAGCAGCCTGTCCCCCCGGCCACAACCCTGTCATCTTCTCCACAGCACAAATCAATCTGAACGTCTTCTGTTCTCACTCACTCACTTACTGAAGGATTCAATCTTCACTCACTGTCCAGCCTTCACCCCTCAGGGACCCCATGAAAGCACAGCCTTGAAGGCTACCTCACAGATGTGCCCACAGGGAGGGGGCTGGCACTTGAAGCAACTTGCCCATGAAGCTAACCAGGCTTCTCCCTCTGTATGTGGTTCTGGTAGAAACTGCTGAGGCGGTTCGCTTCGTTTGCTGACCCTGCCCCACGGACATCCATCCTGACTGCTCTCTGACCATCCCAGGGCCCAAGTTACACCCAAACTCTGCTATCTCTGTAACAGCCGAGTTTGTGACGTCTGCATGGCTAAAGCGAGCCGCTCCCTTGTGGACCATCTCTGAGTTACCTGCAGTGGCTCCTGTTTGGGGGTTCACCCAGGCATCATTCTTCAAGTGGGGCAGAGAACAGTGGCCACTGCCAATTCTGCCAGCAGGGAGAGTTATCCTCTTTCTCCTGCTGAGATGGCAGCCACTGCATAGTTTTCTCCCCACCCCTCCTCTGAGACGTGGGTCAACATTTGTCATGTTTTTTGCAGGGTGGTAGGCATGGCTGGGAGGCAAGGATCACCATCTTAGCACCTCCCTTCCTGCCCCTTCCCGAGGTCCTCCATGATCATAAGGCACAGTTTATTAAGTCAACGCCTGCTGGAGCTGTTTCCATCATCCTGTCATCACAGGTGATGTGCACAGTGGGGAGGGAAGGAGGAGTGGCAGGTGCCTGGGCGCCGTGGACCCTCCCACAGCAGGGCCAGATACAGCAGGCTGGGTGCCCCTGCGTGAATATGGAACAGATCATGAATC
>NW_011494956.1:8969636-9003023 GCF_000754665.1 Bison bison bison | reverse complement strand
CTGTGGGCGGCAAAGGTTGCCAACTACACCGGGCCCCACAAGAACAAGGCCTCCTGAACTCCTCCCAGAGCGGAGTGTGACCGCACCGCCTGGGAGGAGTGTCCGTGTGTGCACATGTGTACAAACAGTCCCAAGTACTGCTCTATAACGAAGCTTGGCTGTTCCAACCACCATTTCCTAGCATCCTTTTCTGTTTGATTTCTCGTGAAATTCTGTCTGGACTTTAGAACCAGATAAATCTATGGGGAAGAAGCAGAAGAATGACAGGACCTCCCCAACTATCTCCCTCTGGGTTTCTGCTCAGGTCAAGCCTTCCGCCTGTGCCATGTCCTGTGACCCCAGCGTGACCCCACTGGGCGTCCTCACCAGGGACCCAGGGCCGTCACCAAGGAACGGAGGCCAGTTCTGCTGAACCCCACACAGTGGCCAGTGATGGGGCACTGGGAATGAATGCTAAGAGTCTGGCTGCTTGTTCTCCTGAACCCGTGTTTTATCTGTAGCGCAGAGAACAGAGAAGGGAGTGGTTCCCCACGCACTCTGGTGAGGCTGAGGCGCGCTTGGCATCAGTGCCCCTGTCCTGAATGTGGACGGGCGGGTCTGGGGCCTATGGCACAGTATTTCCAAGTCTGAAAAGCTAGTTGTGGCCCCGGGGCTCTCTACGGCCCCTTTCAAGCACGGGGATGAGAAAGGTTGGGGTAGGTACAGGTGGAGGCAGCCTGGAGACCTGGTTCTACCCGACTGTGCAACTGATGACCTTCCCAGTCGGGAGGCCCCTGGCCACCCACCTCCTCCATGCGCGGCCTCAGGATGCGCCAGAGTCCTGCACCTGTCTCCACCTCTGCCTCCACACTCTGCACTATGGCTTACTCCTGACATTGAGTTTTGTCTCAAAGGAACTTAACGCTCTACATTCTTCTGTACTAGCTGTTTGGGTCAGTGAGGCCCTGCCCCTCTGGTCACTGCAGGCATTGGCCTGCACACTCCCCGGGCGGGATTTAGAAAAGAATCGGTGGGCTGAGCTCACAGACACCGGATGCATAATTTAAGGGCAAATACAAACAAGTCAAGTCAAAGGACTAGCGTTAATTTTCCATTATCACTTGCTCCTTTCCAAGGCCTTAATGTGCACTTAAGCTGGGGTTTGGCCATGGTGGCAGCTGTCTCCACACCCGTATTCAGAGGGGCGGTAACTGAACCCAGCACGTGCGGCTCCCAGTGGCATCTTTGGTCTGTCCTGACAGGCTACGTCCTGCTCCACTGCGCGCCCAGTCGCCTGGGGTGCTCACCGTTTTCTGGTGCTTCTGTGAAACTATCAGGTTAGTTTGAAATATGTTTTACCCAGCAATCAACCCAGTATGGTCGTTTTGATTCATGAGAATGTAGAGAAGGTGACATGTACAGGAAACACTGCTTGTTCGTATTCTTGAACTCCTTTTCAGACAAAAGCAATGGCAGTTCACTTTCACAAACTGCACACTGGGTGAAATCATACAATTATTTGCAGGGAACAGTAAGCAAGCAGTTCGGTCATAGGGCCGTTTCTTTGTTTTGTGCTAAGTGAAAAAGCTGTAGGAAACGCATAGCTCTGATTAAAACCACAGAGACAGTTTCCTGCTCTGTTACACTCCAGGTTTAGGATGCTGGCAAAAGGCAGTGCTGGCAAAGTATTTAATGCACATGAAAATGCTATTCTATTTTGGCTTCCAGAAGTAGCCCTAGAAAATTCTATGCACCAATGCATTGGCTAAGAGTGATAATTTCAGTTGGACTATAAATTATTCTAAATGTCACTTAAGTACTTCAGAATGCGCTCGCTCCTCTCTAGAAGCCGTCTAAGGCAGCTGATGCGTAAAGCACCTCGACTAGACTTCCAACTAGTTCAGCGGCTCCGTCTGTGCTCCTGGGGCCCCGTGGTCTCCCTCACTCACTGCACAGCTCCTCCCACCGGGAACCTCTTGTGGTTGGTCAGCCTCGGGGAAAGGGCAGCCCCGGCCAGGGAACGGGACGGGGACCCAGGCCATTGGGGGCTGTTCATGTAGCCATCTCAGTTCTAAGGGGGCGGGTGGACGCGGGGCCACAGCGGCCCCGCCTCGCGGAAGGGAAGAGTGTGGCGCTCACGCTGCCCGCTCCTCAGGCACGGTCCCCTCCGCCACCTGAGAACAGGCTTTGTTTGCCATGTGATCTACTGCTCTGCTGGTCAGAGTTTTCATTCACACTACGTTAGCTTTCATCTCAACCATCTCAGCCTTCGGGTAATTTGCTTATTGTGTTTCCCTAGTCTTCACTGAACACACAGTGCAAACAAAGGCAAAGACTGAAGCAATCGTTTCAAAAACAAGAGCTCACACTAAAAACACACATGAGCATCAGACAGCAAAACGCGGGTTTGCGCCTGTCTTTATTCTGGGGAGGATGAGTCCTCCTCGTCCTCTTCCTCGTCTTCATCGTTGAATGAACAGGGCGTTTCGCCTCGGGACTCAGAGCAGTGGGAGGCCGCACTGCTGGACTGGTGACTGTTTGGGGCAAGGAGCTGCCCCGTTGCTAAGGCCACTTCAGCATCCAGGCACAACCCTTGGTTTACACTAGCAAACAATCGGAAACACACAGGCTCGTTAATGTGGTGTGCAGGCTTTAAGCTTTGGAAAACATAAAGGACGAGAGCCCAGGAAGGGGAGGGCCACAGGCGAGCTCTGCCGGGATCCGCAGGAGACCCAGCTGATTGCAGCGCCCCTCCAGTGAGGAGCAGGCTTGGCGGCTAACCTTTCTAACCCTGACAAAGTACATACCTTGATTGGGACAAGGTGGCACCAGTGGTCAGGTCTAAATTTGAAACGGATTGGGTAGAGTTCAAAAGCAGTCCCTGATTTAACCAAGATGGTCCTGTGGAGATGTCTATAGGAAAAAACAAAAACAGATGGAGGTCTGGTAAGTCCCGTGGCTGCTTTTGCTATGGTCTGAAGACAGCACGGACGAATGAGGCAAGCAGCCCATTCTGTTACAGTCTCCTGCCCTGGGGAGAACCCAGGTTTCTTCAGCTTGGAAAAAGGAAATTTCTAGAACATAAGACTGGGGCAAGGGGGAGGATACAGGGAGACAGACTACAGCTGGAAAGAATTCAAATTCGACCAAGCCCAGACTCTTCATTCTTTTTTTCTTCCAGAAGCCCTTGAGAGGGCATCCCACTGAATATATTGATGGTTGCACTACTCTTGGACACCTGCTGGATGCACCACAAAAGCCTCTGACTGGGGTGTTAACAACCAGAGCAGGAGTGGATAAGCAGTTAAGTCAGAACGTCCTATGTCAGAGGCACAGACACATTCTTGCTCAACCCCCACACCCACTGCCATGTTTTCAAGTGCCCCCTGGGAACTCAGTGCTATTACTGACCAAGATTTATTCTTTTTCCTGGTATCCTTTGCTTTAAAGCTTGAACTAAACCTTATTTTAAAAGGCTATGCACAGTCACATTTTTCATGAGGGCATTGCTGTTTCAGTCTGCATCAAATATTTTGGAGATGTATCCTTGCAGTCCTGTTTTCTATGCATTTACCGTATTTCCCCCATCACAACCCTGACTACTTCTTACTGTAACTTTATTATTATTTATTTATGGCTGTGCCGGGTCTTTGCTGCTGCACAGGCTTTTTTCTACTTGTGGCAAGTGGGGGCTGCGCTGTAATTGCTGTGCGCAGGCTTCTCACTGTTGTGGCTTCTCTTGCCGCAGAGCACAGGCTCTAGGGCACGCGGGCTTTGGCAGTTGTGGTTCCTGGGCTCTGGAGCACAGGCTCAGGAGTTGTGGCACACGGGCTTAGTTGCTCCCTGGCTTGTGGGATTTTTCCGGATCAGGGATGGAACCCGTGTCTCCTGCATTGGCAGGTGGATTCTTTACCATTGGGCCACCAGGGAGGCCCTGTAACTTATTTAACCCTTGTCTCCTTATCTAGATGGTTAGCTCAGAGAAGGCAGTGACTGGGACAAATAAAATCTAAATGTTAATGAAGGAGCATCGTGTATTTCAAAGGTGAGTTTACAACACAGGTGGTAGAAATATCAGAAATGAAATTTCTTGAGAAAAAGTTATTTGACTTATGTTGTAAGATGAGACCAAGCATAGGCTCAGAAAAAGGTAAACTGCCAAAATGAGCTTTTATTAATCAAAATAGTCTGGTAATTATTGTGCAAAAAGGAAAAAAAACCACGTGCTAGGACTGGAGGCTCTGCCCTCCCAGCACTACCTGATCAAGTGAGAGGCTCCCGTGCAGGAAACAAGTAAAGTAACTGCCTGCATTCATCTTGACATGCCTGTGAACCTTTTCTTCACAGGCTAACTAAAGCAGCTGTGAGGGGGGAAAAAAATTCTAAGAACAGCAGGTTTTAAATGGATACAAGAACAAGTTGGTACATGAAGTTAAAGCCAGAATCCTGCACCAAGTATTATTAATTAGTATGTATGGAAACCTTCTGTCAGAACACAGCTCTTGACAGGATACAGCTTCCTTTCACAATGGCTCTGAAAGGCCAACCCACACGACAGTTCTCACAACCCTCCTCAAGGGCCATCCTGTCCCTCTGCACGCTAGAGGCACACGCTTCTGCACCAACCAGAAAGTCTACCCTAGTCTGGAAACGAGGTCATGAAGAGATCAAACCACAGAGCCCACCTAATCGCCTGGTCTTTTCACTGAGAATGAGCTAAAATAAAGTCCTGGTGACTTACAGAGTAAGAGCCTTTTGCAGACCCTACTGGATGACTAGAATGCCTGAGCTGCTAAGAAAACAGCAGGTCTTCTTCTGGAAGGAGCAAGGGGAGAATGGGGGGGAGGGGGCAGGGGGTGCAAATAGGGGACTGGGAGGCTGAAGGGCAAGACGCGGGGGTCAGACAGGAAGTGTGTGGTGTGAATTTAAGCACTAAATGCAATAAAAACCAAATCTCAATCCAGGCTCTTGTGTTGTGGCTAAAACCATAGAACAGCAGCAACTGCTTTATATCTGGCTTAATAATCGTTAGAGCTAATATTAAAGTGCCTTTAAGATATAGTATGAAACTGTAGGTAGTAATACTTATAAATGAAGGAAACTGACAAAAAGGTAGAACACTTGTGTCTGTATACCCAAATTATATGTGCACAATATACCATAGTTTTAAGAACTATAATCATAAAGATTTCTTATTGAAAATTTGAATTTTAGGACACGCAAGACAAAGTGTTTCTGCTTTCAAGTATACTCTTATAATGAAAAGATAACCCAGTTTTAAAATGGTCAAAGGATCTGAATAGACCTTTCTTCAAGGAAGATTCACAAATAGTCAATTAGTATATGAGAAGATGCTCACCATCAGCAGTCACTGGGGAAATTCAAATCGAAACCACAGTGAAATACCATTTCACTTTCACTAGCGTGGTGGTGGTAAAATAAAATGAACAGTAACAAGTGTTGAGAAGGATATGGAGAAATCAGAACCCTCATACATTGCTGGTAGGATTGTAAAATGCTACAACTGCTTTGGGAAATAGTTCAGCACTATCAGAATGCTAAATATAGTTACCATAAGATCAAAGAAACTTTTTTAAAAAGAGATATTGATGTAAAGCCTAGTTGCACTCATGCTTCCAGACTAAATAGACTTTATCCTTGTTTATATGTTTTATGGCCACTTACTTAGCACTTGAAAGTTCAAAGTCTATTCAACTGCTCTGCCCTGTTTCCCCACTTTGAGAAACTGTGGTTCCTAAACAGGCTGAATTCAATTGGTACTTACAATGGCACCCCACTCCAGTACTCTTGCCTGGAAAATCCCATGGACGGAGGAGCCTGGAAGGCTGCAGTCCATGGGGTCGCTGAGGATCAGACACGACTGAGCGACTTCACTTTGACTTTTCACTTTCATGCATTGGAGAAAGAAATGGCAACCCACTCCAGTGTTCTTGCCTGGAGAATCCCAGGGATGGGGGAGCCTGGTGGGCTGCCGTCTATGGGGTCGCACAGAGTCGGACACGACTGAAGTGACTTAGCAGCAGCAGAAGTTAGTTTGCATGTGTTCCCTGACGCTTGAGTGTTTGCAATTTGATATAAGCATCTGAATGCAGAGTTCCACAGAATAGCAAGAAGAGATAAGAAAGCCTTCCTCAACAATCAATGCAAAGAAATAGAGGAAAACAACAGGATGGGAAAGACTAGAGATCTCTTAATGAAAATTAAGAGATACCAAGGGAACATTTCATGCAAAGATGGGCTCGATAAAGGACAGAAATGGTATGGACCTAACAGAAGCAGAAGATATTAAGAGGTGGCAAGAATACACAGAAGAACTGTATAAAAAATATCTTCACGACCCAGATAATCACGATGGTGTGATCACTGACCTAGAGCCAGACATCCTGGAATGTGAAGTCAAGTGGGCCTTAGAAAGCATCACTACGAACAAAGCTAGTGGAGGTGATGGAATTCCAGTTGAGCTATTTCAAATCCTGAAAGATGATGCTGTGAAAGTGCTACACTCAATATGCCAGCAAATTTGGAAAACTCAGCAGTGGCCACAGGACTGCAAAAGGTCAGTTTTCATTCCAATCTCAAAGAAAGGCAATGCAAAGAATGCTCAAACTACCGCACAATTGTACTCATCTCACACGCTAATAAAGTAATGCTCAAAATTCTCCAAGCCAGGCTTCAGCAATATGTGAACCGTGAACTTCCAGATGTTCAAGCTGGTTTTAGAAAAGGCAGAGGAACCAGAGATCAAATTGCCAAAATCCACTGGATCATGGAAAAAGCAAGAGAGTTCCAGAAAAAACATCTACTACTTCTTTACTGACTATGCCAAAGCCTTTGACTGTGTGGATCACAATAAACTGTGGGAAATTTTGAAAGAGATGGGAATACCAGACCACCTGATCTGCCTCTTGAGAAACCTATATGCAGGTCAGGAAGCAACAGTTAGAACTGGACATGGAACAACAGACTGGTTCCAAATAGGAAAAGGAGTTTGTCAAGGCTGTATATTGTCACCCTGTTTATTTAACTTACATGCAGAATACATCATGAGAAACGCTGGGCTGGAAGACACACAAGCTGGAATCAAGACTGCCAGGAGAAATATCAATAATCTCAGATATGCAGATGACACCACCCTATGGCAGAAAGTGAAGAACTAAAGAGCCTCTTGATGAAAGTGAAAGAGGAGAGTGAAAAAGTTGGCTTAAAGCTCAACAATCAGAAAACTAAGATCATGGCATCTGGTCCCATCACTTCATGGGAAATAGATGGGGAAAGAGTGGAAACAGTGTCAGACTTTATTTTTTGCGGCTCCAAAATTACTGCAGATGGTGACTGCAGCCAGGAAATTAAAAGACGCTTACGACCACCTAGATAGCATATTCAAAAGCAGAGACATTACTTTGCCAACAAAGGTCCGTCTAGTCAAGGCTATGGTTTTTCCAGTAGTCATGTATGGATGTGAGAGCTGGACTGTGAAGAAAGCTGAGCACCGAAGAATTGATGCTTTTGAACTGTGGTGTTGAAGAAGACTCTTGAGAGTCCCTTGGACTGCAAGGAGATCCAACCAGGCCATTCTAAAGGAGATCAGCCCTGGGTGTTCTTTCGAAGGACTGATGCTGAAGCTGAAACTCCAGTACTTTGGCCACCTCATGCGAAGAGCTGATTCACTGGAAAAGACTCTGATCCTGGGAGGGTTGGGGGCAGGAGAAGGCGACTACAGAGGATGAGATGGCTGGATGGCATCACTGACTCGATGGACATGAGTTTGAGTGAACTCCAGGAGTTGGCGATGGACAGGGAGGCCTGGCGTGCTGTGATTCATGGGGTCGCAAAGAGTCAGACAAGACTGAGCGACTGAACTGAACTGATGACTACAAAAAATCTTGTGAATATGCTAAAAATCACTGAACTCTACACTTTAAAGTGGTATATCATATAGTATGGGAATTAAATATCAATATAAAAAATAATGATACCAGTTCACATCCACCTGCCTGGGAAGACAAAACACTTCCACTCTGTGTGTGAGCGTGTACCGCGTTAAAATCATGTTGGAAAGCCATGGCATCATCTAATAAAGATGAAGATGGGCCTGCCTCGGACCCAGCAATCTCACTCGCAGATACATGCACACAGTCACCGAGAAACAGTAGTGGGAATGTTCAAATAGCACTGTTTAAGTATTCAAGAGATGGGAAACAAAACTAAAGGTTTATCATCAGTAAAATGAACAAGGAAACTGTGCTTCATCCACATGCTGGAATTCCACGCAGCAGTGAAAATACATCAACTACAGCTACGTGAAATCCTGTGGCTAAATCTAAAGAACATGTTGTTGAGTGAAAAGTCAAATCACCAAAGAATATATCAGTTTGGTTCCATTTCTATAAAGGTGAGAATTAGACAAAACTAAATAATAAATTATTTCCAGCTCACTGTATTTTTTTGTGTTTGCATCTCTAAAGAAAAGTAGTGAAACATAAGAAATTCGAGAGGTTATATTTCAGGGTAAGGGAACAGAACTGATGGGGCAGATAGCGGGCGCTAATTTTCTATGAGAAAGGTTTTAGCAAGTTAGGGTCTGACATTTAATCAAGGACCACATTGACTGCATTAGTTAACATACCTGTTATATAGCCTTCTAAAGCCTTGGGCACCAGTGATTTAGCAAGTTTCAGATCCTCCAATGAGCATTTGCCTGACTCCAGGCCGAAGGACATCCCCATTCGCTTCAGCACTTCTATGTCATCATGAATCTCGAAGGTGTTGTCAAAATTAAAAAGATATTCAAACCTGTATCAGGAAACAGAGTTAGTGAGGGGTTTCTGTGGTGTCGGGGAGGTCTGAAGAGTGTTGTACTCTGTATATTCAATGAAAGCACGAGGACCTAAGCTCAGCTACGGTATAGAGACTGTTACCGTTTAGGGCAGTGAGTCATTCTGCTGGGTTCAGAAGAATGACATCTCAAATAAACTGTTTTCCCAATTAAAACAACTTTCCTGTGACGGACAACAGGAGTCCTACATTCCAGCCCTCATTAAGCCGTGGCAAACTGCAGACAGGAATTTGGTCTAAATCCAGTATTTTTCAAGGTTGTCTATAGCTTTGTCATAAAAGATAAAATATTAAGAAAGCCTTTCCAAGTAGACTTTCTTCCAAAGCAGATGTACAGATGGCCACGAGACCCAAAACTGCTCAACATCACTAATCATGTGGGAAACACAAATCAAAACCACAGTGAAGTATCATCTCACACCTGTCAGAACAGCTATCACCAAAAAGACGACAAATAACAAACACCAGCAGGGATGTGGAGAAAAGGCAACTATCCTGCACTTGGCTGGGAATGTAAACCGGTGCAGCACTATGGGAAACAGTCTGGAGGCTTCCTCGAAAAAATTAAAAATAGAACTACCATATTATCCAGCAATTCCAAGTATTTACCCAAAGAAAACAAAAACACTCATTTGAAAAGGTTACACTCATTGAGGTGTTATTAATAACAGCCATGATATGGAAGCAACAGAGTCCATCAGTAGATGAATGAGTGAAGATGAGTATGCGCACACACACGGGGACAGTAGTACTCAGCCATAAAGAAACTCGCCATTTGCAAAGATATATTCAGATCTAGAGGCTATTATGCTAAATGAAAGAAACCAGACCGAAAGACAAATATCACATAATCTCATTTATACGTGGAATCTAAAAAACCCAAACAAATAAAAATAGACTCACAGAGAACAAATGAGCGGTTGCCAGAGGGGAGAGGCTGAAGGCAGTAGAGAAACAGGTGAAGGGGGTTGAAAGGTACAAACCTTCAATTATAAAGTAGGCCCCGGGGATACACACAGCACACAGAATATGGCCAATAATACTGTAGTAAGTCTGTAAGGGACAGATGGTTACTGGACTTATCACGGTGATCATTTTGTAATGGATGCAAATGTCAAATCACTATGCTGTATGCCTGAAACTAATACAATACTGTATGTTAAGTATATGTCAATAAAAGTAGGTAAATCAAGCAAAGAAGTCACTGGGAGAAAAAAAAAAACATACAGAAAGAAAGCCTTTCCAATTTAGCACCTAAATTCCCTACCATGAGTTGGCCTACTAGGGTTGAGGAAAAAACATTTTGGACGCTTACTTCATTTTCATGAGTCAAGTATTAGCCACATCACACCTTAGATGAACAAAAAATGGAAGGCTTTTTACAAACTAACCAAACCCCCAAAAATGGAAGGCTTTTTACAAACTAACCAAACCCCAAACCCTGTCTTGAGGGTCTCAGGAGTAGAAATGCCCCAAGAAAAAAGTGTCACATATAACACAGAGCACGTTTCCAAATGTTTTTGAAAAGCACCAAATCAGGGTGTCCAGCCACCCGGCAAAGGCTTGCAATAGAGCGGCCACTGTAAGAAATGGCCCTCCCGGCTCCCAGGCTAGGCTCGGAGCAACGTCGCCAGGAGCCTCGGGGACAGAGGGGAGGTAAGCGTGCTGGGACAGTGCTGGGCTTACGCTGTCATGAAATTCTGAGATCTTAGATCAGAGTAAAATTTGTCATTTAAAGCAAAATGCCATACTTGCACCCCACCTTGAGAATCAAGCCCCTGTAAGCAGCTCAGAGCCTCCTTTACACCAGTTGGGGGAGGGCGAGGAAAGGACAAGAGTCAATAACCGCCTGAGAAGGAAGAGGGTCCTTAATCCTCCTAGGCCACTGGTCCCCAGACTTTCCTGCTACTCTTTAAAACTTCAGAGACTAACCGGAATGGAGAATTTTAGTAATGTCCTACCAAACAAGAGGCTAACTAGAGACAGGAACTAGAAATCTAACAGCTTATTCTTCCCAAAGATACATTAACCATTCTGTAAGTCTCGGATTTATGAGAGTATGTGACAAGTCCTTGTAGACACAGGTTTCTGTCAATAAAGTGTGTGAATACTAACACACATATCTATCATTTACTGCCCCCGGTGCTAGTCCTTTATGACTTCTGTAAACCAGCAAGGTAATTATCAAATACTTTAGAAATCCCTGTTGTTCTTCTTCCTCTTTTTTTGGTGCCTTCTTATTTAAGTAACCCATGATCTCTGTACACAGTCAAGACAGGGAAGCAACACTGCCAAGAAAGAGAAAAACCAGGGAGGGTAAACCCCATGGCCATGCAGTAGCTCCAAGGAGCCCATAAGTTCTGGCCCCTGGGACTGCCCTGGGCTGTGCCTCTGCACTGATGTGACTCTGAGCCCTCTTTTGGTCTCAGACGTATCCCAACTTGGATGATAAGTTATATGCTGGCTCCTTGGAGCAGCTAATATTTATAAAGCACTTTCCAGGAGTCAGATCTTTTAGAGGCATTACCTTATTTAAGGAAGTATCATCCCCATTTGTTCTTCAGACAAAGCCTTAGAGCAGCTGCTGGGGGGAGCCACAAGCCACATTTCCTTCTGTCTCACTCTGCATCCTATGCCCTCAACTACCTCAATACTGATTCACGGCCTGAAGAGCACTACTGTTTTCGTGAAGAATAAAGTAAGTTACAAATAAACTGTACTTTGAAAACTGCTATTTCTCACTTACACTATGATAATAGTAATATATTGATATTACCATCAATCTTAGTTACAATGAAAACATGTTGGTGGAAATGTAAACTGGTGCACCCACTGGAAAACAGTATGGAGGCTTCTCAAAAATTTAAAAATAGATCCAGCAATCCCACTTCTGGGTATATGTATCTGAAGGAAATGAAATAAGCATCCTGAAAAGACGTCTGCACTCCCACGTTCAGTGAGTGCAGCATGACTTGCAATAGCCGAGGCGTGGAAAAAACCTATCATCAGATGAGTGTATTAAAAAACTGTGATGTACTTGAGACAATAGACCATAAAAAAAGACAATGGGCAACAGATCATAAAAAGGAAATCCTGCCATTCGCAACAACACAGATGACAGACCTCATACATGGATCTCAAAAACCAAACTCACAGATACAGAGAATAGACTGATGGCTGCCAGAGGTAGGGTGGGGTAGGGGGGAGTGGTGAGTGAAATGAATAAAGCTGGTTAAAAGGTACAAACTTCAAGTTGTAAGATAATAAGAAAGCAAGCAAGCAGAGAACGCCATCTAGTACTTTCATTTTTCATCTAGTGCTTTTGTGTCCATTCATTATAAACAGAAGCACGGCTCTTCTACGATCTAGCAAAAAAAAGAGAAAAACTGCTTTAGTGCCACACGCCGATCCCAGCTATCTGCACCATGAACATGACAACGCACAGTGGGCCTGGTGAGCCCACCACGTCCCAGACGCTCCCTGACGCTCTGCTCTACCGCAGTGACTTGCCCACTTATCTCATCTGTGTGTGCGTACATGCACGTTCGAGCTTGGGCACCGTTATGTCCTCAGCACAAACAGCGCAGTGCCAGGCCCAAGAGGGGGATGCGGAGGGTGAAGAAGGAAGCAAGCACTAGCAGATGACTGCGCTCTTGTTTGAATTGTTTTGTGAGGCCCAAGGGAGTCAGCCTTGGAGGACCCAGATAATATTACAAATGATAGGAATTACGTTAAACAGAAGGCTGGCCGTGCCTGCTGCCACTGGTTCTCCACTTACTTGTCACTGGAGATGCTGCAGTCTATGACTGTTTTTCTGCTTGTGTTGATGATTATAAATGGCAGCTGAATGGTGGAGTTCAGAGCTGGAGGGCCCTGGTTCTGCTGTTCATTTTGCCGATTTCTTTGTACCAGGTTTTTGAAAGCGATTTGCTGTAAGGATCAACAAAAACGTACAGTCATTTAACGTGGATAAATGAGTTGGAACTAAATGAAGTAAGTACATCTAAAATATAGTTTAAAATTAGAGCATTTAAAGAGACCTTCCACCTATGAGTTAATTAAAATTGAATATTTAAGGAAAAACATTAGAATGATCTAACTCAAGAAATACATTTCAAGGGCAAAAAATATTTATTTAAATGGTATCTAACATATCCTAATACAAATAATGGGGCCCGCAGTTTCCATCATCCATAGAAAAAGGATCTTACAAATCTGAGAGAGAGAGTGGTACCTGCACCTCTTCTCAGCGTAGGTGATACAGCAAGAGTGGACTTGTTTTCTATTTAACTAACACAGACTCCTGAGGATTTAGGGTTAAATATGTCTCTCAGATCATCCCACCCAGAAACAAACTATACAAAGCCTCAGAACCCTTTCTTCAAGTGAAATCTTCTGGGACACCCACTGTTTATAAAACAGATGAACACATCCTTGCTCTGGTTGGCTGCACTGAGGCTGAGTCCTGAGCCCTGCCAGCTCTGCCCTCATTCACCCTTTGGGCTCCTTCACAGAACTTCCAAGCATCTATAGGGCACAGTTTGGAATCTAGCCCAAGCCCCTCCCCAGCTGACATCTTTCAGAAGAGGAACCTGAGGCTTAGCACTAATTTATAAGGTATATCAAGGCCCGAATCTTTGCACTGAATCTTGCTATTACCTTTAAACTATAACCATTACTCAAAAGCCAAGGAAAGTGACCCTACCACCCTCTTTTAAATAAGGCAAATGTATCACAGAATTCCACAGGTAGAAAGACCTTACACAGTGAAGTCTTTCATCTGCTTGCAGAACAGATACTGGTTAAAAGAGCTCCTGAAGTCAGAGCCTTTCATCCCTTCCATCAGCTTGTTCCCTCTGCTCACCCAGTAGTGATGCATTTCAGTTATTTTCTATGTTTTAGCAACTTTATCCTAGCAGTGTTTATTTTAGGTCCTGGGCCTTAACTGAAGTTTGATTAAAATTTATGTTGTCTTAAAATGGTTGGGTGCTAGCTCCCTAAGAAGTAAACATTTACTCCTTTAAAATGCACAAAACAGAAGGGACACCAATTTATTCTAGCCTGACAGTGTGTCTAGAACCATCACTGTCAACACCATTCATTACCAAACGTTACTTGAGTCATACTTACTAATTTGTTATTTTCTGCTGCTAATGAACTAAGGCAATTATATTCAATGCTTAGCTCATTTAATATCGAGGAAAAATATGCTGAAGCTATAAAACTCAGAAAAAGAATTATATGTTTGAATACCTCCACCTGGCTAACTTACTCTTCTAGAAAACACATCCTGGAGACAGCCCATACTTGGCCTAGCTTTGTGGTCTTAGTGGCATGGGAGGGCCTGGGTAGAGGCAGAAATATAAACAGCGGTAAGTAAAAGTTGTTACATATTCATGATTCACTGCTCTGTACTGCGCACATTTAATAGCACCAAAGACTGTGCTTGGGAAAAGAGCTGTAAATATACATACCATGTTATTTTGATAGTAAGAAGAAAAATCACCCCATTTGTTCTAAACTGGTTTTCTTATTTGTTGCCATTTATCTTTAGCCTTTTGTTCTCTTCCAGGCTTATTAACATTTATTTCAGAGGCTAAACAGCTTTAGGTATTTTTAGACATTCATTTTGCTCTGCATTAGTAGCTCTGGGAAAGTTTAAGGGCTGGAAGGGACAATGATATAGATAAAAGTAGGACATCTGGGTCATCTGTGGGCAGAATTAGTGCATACCATGCCTCTCCTACACGACCAAGAGAAGAGGTGGCATGTAAGTGAAAGGGACCTGGGTCATGTGATGTCAGTAGCTGTGACATTCACTAGTTAAAAAATTAAGCTAGCTTAGCCACAGAGAAGTAAATTATTTGTGTTCAGGGACGACTTGCTTAATGTACTTTCTGTGACAACTTCGTAATTTGCTGCAAGAAAGAAAAAGGAAACACTAGGAGGAAATAAGCCACACGTGTGTCTACCAGGAGACTAGAAGTAGTTGTTTTCAGTTATATTTTGTGCTTCATTTCACTGTTCAGAGAGACGTGCTTTTATAAATGTTGACAGCTAGGTTGCGCCTGGGTTGAAATCTTCTGCAAATACTTGGTTTGAGACAGAAGAGAAAAAGAAATTTAGGACTTAAAAAAAAAACAAAAAACAGCAATGTTCATCGTAGAAAGGGGAAAAATATTCCAGGTCACATTTTTTTTTTTTGGCCATACCGAGAAGCATGTGGGATCTCAGTTCCCTGAGCAGGGACTGAAGATGGAACCCACACCCCCTGCACTGGAAGCCCGAAGTCTTAAGCACTGGACTGCCAGAGAAGGCCTGTGGTCCATTCTTTGCGCTGGTCGTCTAGTGATGGGAAAGCCCACATACATGAGGGCGATCTGGCCCAGCACAAGTCTTTCTGATCAACAGATAATTACAGACACGCTGATAAACAGGTTTTCATAATAACATGCCAAAAAGGGAGCCCCCAAATGTTCCATGAGAGCTCTGAGGAAATGTAAGAAGGGCCAAGCACAGGGTCTGGGGACTGTGAGTGGGGAGGGAAACACTGATGCAAGACAGACGACAGACAGGCAGCCAGGGAAGCTGACGGGGTGGGGGCGAGGGTCTCTCAGGAAGCGGAGCTGTCCAGGGAGGGGCACAGGAAAATCTGTCAGCTTTCAAGTTGTTTGTTTTTAAAGCTACAGAGTGTTCTCTTCATACAAAACCCACTCTGGAAATCCAATATGAAAAATACATGAGACCGGCTCTGGAGGGAGCTCCTCAGGGAGGTCCCACAAGGGTCAGTATGGGACACAGACACAGAAGAGCAAGAAAAAGAGAGGTGCCTGATGAGGACGGAGCATCATCCCGGGCTGTCTGTGTCGGGGGCTCTGCTCCATCTGCGGCTGCTCCCGTCCCTACCAGCTTCCTCCCACCCCACCCTTCTAGACCACACACAGCTAACAGTCTGTTCCTGCTTCTCTGATGTGTATTCGAATATGAAAAAACAAACAGTAAGGATCAAGAAAGGAAAAACAGAAATCTGGAATACGTAGGAATATTTAACCTATTCTGTCCATGAGACAAAGTGAGTATTTTAAGGGGGATAAACAAACAAACCAAAAAAAAAAACTGTTACACTTATTTGGTAACTTATTGCTCCCTTTATTTCTAAAAAGTGGACTATATCAGAAATGAAATAGGACCTATGGTTGCTCAAGTCAAAATGGGTTTTAGATTGGCTGAAAGTTTTTCATATAAATACATTTTGCTGATTAAAAACAAAAGTACAAAGACTTGTTGGCTCATTTTAAAAAGTTTTCTGATTGGTTTGAAAATGTCTTGCTGTACTGCTCAAAGTAGATTTCTCCACCAACTGAAATGACCAAAAGTAGGTTAAAAAAAAACCCCACCTACCCCGTGATTTTACCTCACATGATTTTCTACAGAGCCTCTATTTTTTAAATTATCAAATTCTAGACAATTATTTTAAAAAGTATAAATACAGGGATCTACATTACACTGTAAAATTTAATTTTCCTAAATGGAAATGCATTTTAAGTTTTGGTATTGCTACAAAGCTGAATATGTCATAACGTCATCCACAGATAGTAAGTATTAACATTACAGGTGGATCCAATTATTTTACTAGAACGGGTAGTCATTCCCTTCTCCAGGGGATCTTCCCAATCCAGCATCTCCTGCATTGCAGGTACATTCTTTACCATTTGAGCCACCAGGGAAGCCCGAAACTACTCAAAACACCTAAAATTTAATTAGCCTTACTCCTTCATATTCCAAATAAGGGCTAAAATAATTTCTGCTCAGAGTAGGAATAAAAGTAAAAAATAAACTGTTGAGTAATATGTTCCACATTAGAGCTGCCATGAGGCCCCAGATGATGGTGAGATGGGACCATCTTCTTAACTTTTTACTTTATACTGAAATACAACTGACTAACAACGTTGTGATCGTTTCAGGTGGACAGAAAGTGACTCAGCCATACATATACATGTATCCATTCTCCCCCAAACTCCCCTGAGATGGACCGCCTTAAAGGCAGATCGTGTGGCGAGTCACAGGCTCAGGTCTTGGGGACGATGCGCTAGTGCAGCCCCACCAGGTATCTGAAGGCCCCCAAAGCAGAAAACACGGACTCAGCAAGCTGGGGAGAAGCAGACACACGCAGAGAAGGTAATGAACACATCTCGGCTTCTTTACCTGCAGGAGAAGTTCTTGAAGCTGAGCCCGCTTCTGCTTTATCCGTTCTATCCGCCTCTGCTTCTCTATCTTTAAAACACAGGTTACAAAATAGCATGAGCATGTACAGTAGAAAATGCTGCTCACTTTTCAGGTCTCAGTTCTGAGACATCAAGAATTTTCCTTAAAGACAGGCAACCTATTTAACTACTGGCGCCAATAAAGGTAGATTCCGCCTTCTGGGGTCAGGTAAGCAAGGAGGCAAGACAGCAGAATTGTAGCAATCGCCATCAAACGACATCCATCCCCCTAATGAACACTTGATCTGTGGGACTGGCTCTATTTATTTCACAAGCGCCAAGCAGAGTCACAGCTAACACTTGAAAAAGTGAAAGTGAAGTCGCTCAGTCATATCCAACTCTTTGTGACCCCGTGGACTGCAGTCTACCAGGCTCCTCCGTCCATGGGATTTCCCGTCAGTCACAGCTGACACCTGGTGAACACCTATTCTACGTGTCAGCAGTCACCTGAACGCTGGACACGCGGTCTCTTAATTCGTCTTCACAAAACCCTGGACATAAGTATGGCTGTTACCCTCTTTGCAGTAGGAAACAGAGGCACAGAGGGTGAAGAATCTGTCCAGGGTCACACCGCTGGTGGATGGCAAGAGCCAGGATTTGAATCAAAGCCACCTGGTTTAAGAGATCCCATTATTAATTGCTTTGCTCTATTAACCTCCCAGAATGAGGTAAGATCTCATTTAAGATCTCCGTTTAACTGCTTTTTTTAGTGTGACTTGTGGGATTTTAATTCCCTGACCAGGAATCAAACTCACGCTCTCCGCACTGAAAGCACAGAGTCCTAACCACTGGTCTACCAGGGAAGATGGTCCCTAGAGCAGTTTCTTAATCTTCTCTCTTTTAAACAGGCACAGCTGCTGATACAGGGCTCCTACATATTCAATACACAGTTCCTACCTGCAGTAAGAGACACGGTTATGGGACAAATTTCCTAGCTTCAACCAACTACTGTTTTCCTCAACCTCACAGCTACCTAGAAAACATAGATTAAGGTCTGGAATATCCCTGTGGATGAGCTCCTCACTGTGTCTTTGGGCAAAAGCCAATGACATCTAATATCATCTTTCTTGTCTACTCCAACAGCATCTTTCTTACTTGCTCCCCATCTAGTCCCCACTGGGAGTTTATCTCATGGTTCCTCTAATCACAACCACTTGAACCCCGAAACACTTAAGATCCTCTAATCACAACCACTTGAACCCCGAAATGCTTAAGATCCACTGTAAGATCTGTGTGCTCTGTCACATGTGAAAAGATGCTGCTGGGGTTTTCCCCAGCATCTGACACTGTTGACAGAGCAGCTCCAACTGCCCCTCAGGCCTTGCATCCAACCAGGCCAAGTGGTACTGATTCTGCCTCTAAAACACTTCTCCAGTCTCACTGTCATGGCCAGAACTCAGCCCCTCTCCGACCCACCCCCTCACCTTCCTGTCAGTCTGGCTTACAACCCACTGGCAGACTGACCCTTTGGATTACACTCCCTCAGCCCTCTTCTTTGTAATTCTCCAGTAGTTCCTACTGCCCGTAGATCAGGTTGCAACTACTTCGCACCCAGGAACCTACCCTCTCTTTGACCTGTGCTCTGGCCACAACCAGCTGCGGGCACGCCTTCCTCCACCTGCCTCATTCCGGGCAGTGTCTCTGCCTCCCTGCCCTAAACCACTTGGCAAACTCCTCCTACAGCACAGGGATATTTTTATCTCTTGGTAAAGCCCAACCCCGCTCCCTCCCTCCATTATACCCCTTTTCCAGAGAATCTGTACATACTTCTTTCATAGGAGTCATCACAATTTTGGTAAGTCCTTTTACATTTCTGCTCTCCTCAATTAGAATGAAAGCTGCTTGGGATCGGAATCTCATATAATCTTTCATTTAAGCACACGGGAGATGTTAAGAGATTTTTGCTTACTTAGGCTTTGATACCAGCTTAATATTACTTGTAATTAAAATAACCCTCAAATTTTACTCTATTGGGAGGAGAAAAAAGGACATTTCCATTGAAGCACATGAATGACATTATTTTATAACTTCTGATGACTGCCAGGTTTTCTCCCTCCATCCACAAGTATATTAATACTAAAATTTTTTGATTTGCTAGGGGAAAAGAGGGACTAAGCAAAACATGAAATCAACCTAGTCACGTCTAAAGCTGTAGTTAGCCTTTTGGATATGATAGTAAAATTACGTCAAATCAATTTACAAATAATATGTCAGGGCACATGCTCACTTAGGAAAGCTTTTCTGTAATGATTGAAGTTCAAAGAATAAAACATGCTTTTGCACACATCACCCGAAATTCTTGTAAGCTGAACATTCTACCCATTCTGATAAAGATTTAAAGGAAATTCCATATTCTCCTGCCACTAATTCTAGAGTTGAAGGTAAAAGTTTAAATACAAGAAAGCCAACTTTAATCCATTCTTTCAGATTTATACAGCAAGTATTTCATCAAATAAGATCATTTCCAGTACACAAGTCAATGAAAATTTATTAGTAGAGTGCTCAGAATTAGAATAAAACAAAGATGTTCTCAAAAAAAAAGAGAAAAAAAAAAATTCAAGTCATTTCATTTCATGTTTCATCAGGACATCTGTCAGATTAGACTTCTCAAAATCTCCTTCCAGTTCCGAAATTCTACCTAGGAGAGACTTTAAAGAAAAAAGGCATACTATGCATGAATAAATAGCTATGAATATTTTAATACTATGTGACTGTATTTCCAAATTAAGACGTCTCTGATGTAAAATAAAGCAAAGTACTATCTGTAAACAGATTTTCTTCACTTACCTCCAGGTTTTGACATTCCTGAGCAGAATTGGTAGGCAGGCCAATCCACTTGATTTCTTTTTTTTCCTTTGAAATTATGTTCATTGCCATCAGCACATTTAAAGCATCATAAACTCTTCGCCTAATGTTCTTCTGATCATAAGCCTGCTAAAAGAAATATGTTTATTGAGTGATAAACTTTAAAGGTCATGATATAGTCACAAGGTATTAAAATATTTAACAATAATTTCATAAGTATCTTCAAAGTTCTGAAAGAATTCTTCACCCTGTGAAAGTATCCTTCAAAACTAAAGATTTAAAAAAAAGTAAAGATGAAATAAAGATACTTTCAAGCAATCTAAAACACACAACAATCTTAAAAATAAGGATTATGTTCCTAATATATCTAAATTAAATGATGCAAAAGGGCCTCTTCTAAGTCAAAGGAAAAGAATCTAAGATAGGAACTTGGAGATGATGTAAGAGGACATGAAGACCAACTCAAAAGGTAAATCTCAATTAATACTCATTATAAATTACAATGTCTTGGGGAGTCTAGAATATAAAAAGAACTAATATACAGGACAGTAATACCAGACCACCTGACCTGCCTCTTGAAAAACCTGTATGCAGGTCAGGAAGCAACAGTTAGAACTGGACATGGAACAACAGACTGATTCCAAATAGGAAAAGGAGTACATCAAAGCTGTATATTATCACCCTGCTTATTTAGCTTATATGCAAAGTACATCATGAGAAACACTGGGCTGGAGGAAGCACAAGCTGGAATCAAGATTGCTGGGAGAAATATCAATAAACTCAGATATGCAGATGACACCACCCTTATGGCAAAAAGTGAAGAACTAAAGAGCCTCTTGATGAAAGTGAAAGAGGAGAGTGAAAAAGTTGGCTTAAAACTAAACATTCAGAAAACTAAGATCATGGCATCTGGTCCCATCACTTTATGGCAAATAGATGGGGAAACAGTGGAAGCAGTGGCTGCCTTTATTTTTCTGGGCTCCAGATTCACTGCAGATGGTGACTGCAGCCAGGAAATTAAAAGACGCTGACTCCTTGGAAGAAAAGTTATGACCAACCTAGACAGCATCTTAAAAAGCAGAGACATTACTTTGTCTACAAAGGTCCATCTAGTCAAGGCTATGGTTTTTCCAGTAGTCATGTATGGATGTGAGAGTTGGACTATAAAGAAACCTGAATGCAGAAGAATTGATGCTTTTGAACTGTGGTGTTGAGGAGAAGGCTCTTCAGAGTCCCTTGGACTGCAAGGAGATCCAACCAGTCCATCCTAAAGGAAATCAGTCCTGAATATTCATTGCAAGGACTGAAGCTGAAACTCCAATCTTTTGGCCACCTGATGTGAAGAGCTGACTCATTTGAAAAGACCCTGATGCTGGGAAATATTGAGGGCAGGAGGAGAAGGGGATGACAGAGGATGAGACGGTTGGATGGCATCACCGACTCAATGGACATGGGTTTGGGTGGACTCTGGGAGTTGGTGCTGGACAGGGAGGCCTGGCGTGCTGAGGTTCATGGGGTGGCAAAGAGTCAAACACGATTGAGCGACTGAACTGAACTGAACTGAATACTATATATAGGAGAAAGGGGTAATGGAGTTAAAGTGGGCTAAGGTCTTGTAGTGTCTCTGAGGATGTCAGACTTTGAAAAGTCCAAGATGTACCCTTTAAGTTCTAGTTAGCAGTGCTTCTCCAAATGTGTTCCACACACTACTGCTGATCTGCAAACTGTTGTACACTATGAAAATGGTGAACCTGAACAAAATGTAATCACACAGATCACTAGGCACACTGTGTAGTTCAGCTGACTTTTTTTGGTAGCAAGACTTTATAATAACAGAAATTATGTTAACTTACAGTGTGGGAAAGCCCCTTATCTTCTGGTGGACAGGCAGTTTCTAAGAACTGAATCCAACCAATCAGATGCCATGATAATAAAAGATGGTGGACAACACTGAATCCACTTAAATACAGAAGTAAAATTAAATAAAGGGCTTCCTGGTGGCTCAGAGGTTAAAGCGTCTGCCTGCAATGCGGGAGACCTGGGTTCGATTCCTGGGTAGGGAACATCCCCTGGAGGAGGAAATGGCAACCCACTCCAGTATTCTTGCCTAGAGAATCCTATGGACAGAGGAGCCTGGTGGGCTGTAGTACACGGGGTTGCAAAGAGTCGGACACGACTGAGCAACTTCATTTCACTTATATAAAAGGGAGATTTTAAGTTATAGAACTGAATGTAAATATTAGAAATCCCAATACTGTAGAAAATGAGAAAATAACAACAGACATTAGGAGGCAACAGCAAGTCTGCTGATTTCCTCTTCTTTTTTTAGAAATAGTTTGTGCTTTTGTTTTTTTAAAGTATTTTTTGGCTGCGCTGGGTCTTGGTTGCAAAACGAGGGATCTATTAGTTGCAGCCTGTGGGATCTTTAGTCGCAGCCTGCAAACTCTTAGTTGGAGCATGCGAGATATAATTCCCTGACCAGGGATTGAACCAGGGCCCCCCTGCATTGGAAGCGAGGAGTCTTAGCCACTGGACCACCAGGGAAGTACCCGATTTCCTCTTCTTTGATACTGGAAGGAATTATGAATTCAAAGCAGATGAACTATTCAAAACAGATGAACTAAGCAATAATTTTAGCACAATATATTCAAAGTCATAAAAACAACTATAATTATAATATTCTTTTAACAACGGCCACTAGTATATTCACCTGAATCCTGTGGTAGAGGGGAAAGATGGGAGATGGGAACACAACAGGCATAGGGATTTATTTTTTCTTCCATAATCAATCACAGTCCATAGGTGATAACTCAAGAAATGAAATACTGAAATTACTGAAATTATAAAATACTGGTTATAATAAAAATAACTTTAAAGAATTACAGACTACAGGGCCTCCAAATTATGAGAAAAACAAAGTAGTGAATCAACAGAAAAAAAAAATCCTTGCTTATATTCAGGAGTGGGGATGGGGGCGTGGTTACTAAAAATGTGTGTTAGATATTGAAAAGTGCTAAGAAGAAATGCTTCACTTTAGTGACATCTGAGTGAAAATTAGACGGGAGAAAAGAACTGTATGGAAACCCCCAGCAAAGAACACGTGTGGCTGCGTGTAGTAACTGAGAGGGTGCTCGGTAGCAGACGAGAGGCAGCAGAGGGCCAGGTCCCACAGGGCCTGC
Source organism: Bison bison bison (assembly GCF_000754665.1). Lineage (NCBI taxonomy): Eukaryota > Metazoa > Chordata > Mammalia > Artiodactyla > Bovidae > Bison > Bison bison. The sequence continues at coordinate 8,979,940 of NW_011494956.1, read as the reverse complement.
TGCACCATTCAGAGAGACTCTCAGTCAAATTTAGAAAGCCATATACTTTCAAGCGCCCAGGGAAATTAAACAGAAATTACCATACAAGAGCTCACAAGAAACATCTCAAAGCAATCCCCCCCTTAAGGAAACAGTTTGACTCAAAATTTCTGATCACAGGTAATAAAAGTCAAAATTCATGACAATAAACAAAAATTCCTATCACCTAGAACTATAAGAAACGTCAATGCAATTCTTAAGCCAAAGTTACAGAATAAAGAGTAACATACCAGAATGAATGGGGATATGGGTAGTGTACAAGAGGAAAATAACAGCCATAAAGACTTTCAATATTAAACACAGAAATTAAAAGTAAATAAAGCATATATCACAGTCTTCAGGGTAGAGAAATAATAAAAGTAACTTCAGGAAAGAGAACAGAATATTAAATACAGATAAAAACAGAAATTAACTTCAGAACTGGAGGTCCATACAAACAAATCCAAGAGATTTTTGGGGGGGAAATACAATCGCAAATAATTTGGAAAACATGGATGAAATGGAGAATGTTCTAAGAAAACAAAAAAACACCAAACTGACTCAAAGGGAGAAAGCAATTTTAAAGAGATGGATTACCAAATAAGAAATGAAGAAAGCTATCTAAACCCCCCACTGAATCACCACAGAGTTATCTCAGGTGATTTCCATTAGATTGCAGGGAACAAAACTAGACATCCCATGCCATTAAATCTGTGATGGAGTAAAGCAAAAGAGAAAGCGAAGACCTCTAAACTTATTTTATAAAGTCAGCATGACACTACTTATCAAAACTGAAAAGATGGTACTGATTGCAAACAGGTGCCATGGAGGCTGGCAAGCAGGTCAAAAGTGGGCTCTTGAGTCTAAAAGGCATCACGGAGCTCAGCGTGACCAAGCAGAAGGAGGAACAGGACAAAGACAAGTCAAAACTTGAGGAAGCAATGGGAATGAGTATAAAGAACAAGGAGGAGGGACTTCCCTGATGGCCCAGTGATTAAGACTCCAAACTTCTAATGCAAAGGGTGCAGGTTCAAACCCTTGTCAGGACGGTAAGCTCCCACATGCCACAGGGCGTGGACAAAAAATAAAAAGAACAAGAAGCAGTGTGGCCTGGGACAAGGGTACTTCCACACAGTTGGCCTTCGAGGAGATGCAATAGAAATGGCAAGTGGGGAGGATCCTGAAGAAAGCTTCCCAAACTCACAAGCTGAAAGCAGAGGGCTCAAGAGGCACCTGGACACACTCACTAGCGCCGTGACACGCCCCGAGTCCCCTGGGGGAAGCAGCGCCCCTGCCTGGGGCATGGAGGGGCGTGGAAGGTAACTGGGGTCATGTTTGGTGCCCTTGGTATTTTCTGTAAACATTCTTTTACACACACCCTGTATCTTCTCCTGAGGCAGCGCTTTCCAAAGCAGTGTGCCTTCACTGTGGAATTTGATTAAAGTCAGTTCAGTTCAGTCGCTCAGTTGTGTCTGATTCTTTGCGACCCCATGAACCGCAGCACGCCAGGCCTTCCTGTCCAGCACCAACTCCTGGAGTCCATCCAAAACCGTGTCCATTGAGTCAATGATGCCATCCAACCATCTCATCCTCTGTTGTCCCCTTCTTTTCCTGCCCCCAATCTTTCCCAGCTTCAGGGTCTTTTCCAATGAGTCAGCTCTTTGCATGAGGTGGCCAAAGGACTGGAGTTTCAGCTTCAACATCAGTCCTTCCAAAGAACACCCAGGACTGATCTCCTTTAGGATGGACTGGTTGGATCTCCTTGCAGGCCAACGGACTCTCAAGAGTCTTCTCCAACACCACAGTTCAAAAGCATCGATTCTTCTGCGCTCAGCTTTCTTTATAGTCCAACTCTCACATCCACACATAACCACTGGAAAAACTATAGCCTTGACTAGACAGACCTTTGTTGGCAAAGTAATGTCTCTGATTGAAGTCAAACTAATACTCTATTTTGATTTCTGAGTAGCACACAGGCAATAAACCATTTTAGTGTGGACTGGGAATTTTTGAGAGTTTATCCAGAGATTAACGTTATTTCTGTGTATATGCTATGGAAACGTGTTTTTACCTCTGAGTTGCACTTAACTCTTTGAAGCCCACCAGCTGGCTCTGCTGGAACCTGACTCCAGAGGATAAGGAGCCAATGCCAGGATGGCCTGCAGCACGTAGACCCCTGGGGGGCCCTGCATAGGCTGCCCTGCCAGGCTCCTCTTAGCTTGGGGCTTATGCTCTTCCCTCCAGGCCCTGGGGAAGCGATTTGAAGCTTCATGGCCTTCAGCCTGCCTCCCCAGCCGCTTGGCCAAAGAGACAATGCAGCCTGGTAATCAGCACAACCACCTAAGGCAAGGACGGAACATACAGCTTGTCCCTTTCTGAACCAGGCCAGCTCGCAGCCTCTTCTCCGAATATCTTCATTCCAGACATGTGTCTAGCGGGTGTTGCCATGGCAGACATCACTAATCAAGCACAGCACTCTTTGTAAAAGAATCCAGGCACAGTCTGCCTCCTTATCCTCGACCCTAAGGTCCAAGTAGCTCCTGTATTTACTCAGGGTTGACACATAAAATGTTTGACATTCCTGGCCTAAGGATACCTCAAGGGCAACAGGAACAAGGAGGCAGAGTCCCAGCACAGAAAGACAAGGGTGTGGTCAGAAGGCAGCACCAAGCTCCCAATGCTGGAGAGCCAGGGTCTATGAGGGCCTGTGTGCACCCACTGGATAAGGGTCAAACTATGCTATTGGGAGAAATATCTATGTGACACAGACACTGAAAGAATAACAGAGTCAGAAGAAAAAACCAAGTGCTGTGTTTGGGAATATCATATGTGAATGCGATATTCACAGTTGCTCAGTTATGTCTAACTCTTTGTGACCCCATGGACTGTATAGCCCACTAGGCTCCTCTGTTTATGTAATTCACCAGGCAAGAATACTGGAGTGGGTTGCCAGTCCCTTCTCCAGGGATCGAATCTGCATCTCCTGGACTGCAGGCAGATTCTTTACCATCTGAGCTACCAGACTGCAGAATGGAAAAAACGTTATTTTAAAAAATTGCAGAGATTATAAAAATAAAAGCAAATAACCCCACCAGTTTCATTCATGAATACCATTGTAAAAATCCTAAAATGTTAGGAAGCTATCTTCCTGACAGACTTGATTAAATTCAACTCCATTTCTGACTTTTTTTTAATTAAGAAAAAAGAAATGTTCATTAAGAAAAACATCAAGTTATGGTTACTATCATCTTAAAACCTTTATCACAATTAAGGCTGCAAAACTATAAATATTTCCACTAATGTTAAGAAGTGAAGATTCAATATGACTAGAGTTACTACTATTATTTAATATTGTTCTGGAATATATAAAGTATGACTACATTTAAGTAAAATGCGAACTGATTTATAAAAAGCATATCAGCAGCTGACTGGGGCTAGAGGGCGAGGGAGGGATGGACTACAAAAGGCAGGAAGAGGCTCTGGGAACGATGGAAACATTCCGTCCTGATCAGGTGGTGGCTTCACAGATAGCATACAAATGTCGAAACTCACTGGACTTTACACTTGGATACATCTTGTTGTATGTAAACTAGCCACAATAAATAAAAAAATAATTTAACAGTTTAATTGTACACTTAAGACATGTACATTTCCCTCCCTGCATGTAAATTTATCTCGATTAAAAAAAAATGAGAATGATTTTTATGTGTTAAAAATGAGGCTCTAGATATATTACTAAGAAAATAAAATTAAGAATGAAGCATGCAAAGCACAACCATATTTATGTTTAAAATAACAAATTTTATTATATAGGTGCGTAAGGAATTTCTGGAATGATACTCAAGAATCTGGTAATAGTAAACTGTGCCTTGCGGAGTCAGATTAGAGTCTGTGGTAGAAGAGAAAAATTTTTTATTATACAGTCTTTGGTACAAATGAATTTCTTTAAACATGTTCATGTAGTATTTTTTCAATTAAAAATAAGATAAAATTTTCTTACTGACTTAAAACACTGAAAGATTCAGATGTATCTAAAGTCATTCAAAAATAAAAAGTATACTTTTTAAAAAGTATGTTTCTTCAATAACCCCCAAAGATGTTTTAAAAATACTTTTCCACCTTTATGTTTAAATAAGTAAGAATCCTTTTCAAAACAAAACAACAAAAAAATCAAAACAGAATTCCCCAGTAGCTAACTCGTCTGAGTCCTCGATTTGACAGAGACAATCCCGAGAGGTACAGCGCTGTAGCATCAACGCCAAGGCGTGGTCTACCTACCGAATCAGCTGCCAAGTGGTTGTTTGAATTGGTGAACTCGGACACCAGCTCATCAGCTACTTCATTATATGACGTTGTGCCTTTCCGCTGAACTTTCTCACACACTTTCATTGAAAAATGTCTCAAGCCTTTTCCATTTTTATCTCCTTTTTTGCTTCGTTTGCTAAAAGAGAAAATAAAATTATACTCCATTATACTTACTAGAGACTTCCTTTATAAACTCAACTAAGGTGAGAAGACAGGAATTTGATTTTTTGTTTCCAGTGCTCAATTTTACATTGAATTAGAGATAAGGAATTGTTTTAAACTTAATTTTCACCTTAAAAGCCTAATAAAGTGTGTAGCAAGAGTGCCTTTTTATGCTCACTCATTTGTTGCCTATTTACTGACCAGTTACTTACTATTAAGTATCAGACGCTGTTCTACACATTAGAAGACCTCTGAAAACAGCAGACAAAAACTGTGCCCATGTAAAGTTTATATTCCTAATACTTACCTTTTTGCATTCTACGTATGCTATAGATTTCCCCCCCCCACCTAAAATTAAAAGTACCACTATTCTAGAGTTCTGTTATCTACTCAATTTTTCAATCAGAAGTCATTGGTGTTGGGTGGGGAGGGAAGTGGGAGGGGGGTTCAAGACAGGGAACACATGTACACCCATGGCTGATTCATGTCAAAGTATGGCAAAAACCACTACAATACTGTAAAGTAATTAGCCTTCAATTAAAATACATTAATTAATTAAAAAAAAGAAGTTATTGGTGTTAGTAATGGACCTACATCTTCAGTTATCCTAAGTTAGGTTAATGCCTAGGCCTAACCTTTGATAATTCAATCATTAAAATTTCAGACGTCAGTTTAGTTCTACTAATATCTGAGTAACAATTATATGCTAGGAACTGTGTGTATTAGGGGCTGGAAGTACAAAAACAGTAATTGATGCAAAATCCTTTCCCTCAGTGAGTCCTAAGGCTGGAAGAGAGGCAAAACTAATATATAATGACAGATAATTCCACAATAACAAGGTAAGTGCCAAGTCAGAGTTATTCACAATGTTTTATGGGAATTGGTAAGAGGGGAATCTAGTCTAACCTAAAGGAGGAAGATTCCTGCAGTAAGAACCAATGAAAACAATCCACAGAAAGAAAAGACAATCTGTGGAAAGGGAGAAAATATTTACAAACCCTTTATGTGATACATAGTTAATATCTGAAATATCTAAGAAACTCCTACACCTCAATAGCAAAACATGTTACACAAAAAACAGGCAAAGGACATGAATAGGCATTTCTTCAAAGAAAATATACAAATGACCAGTTATAACCAGCAGTTAGATGAAATGGTGTTCAACATCACTACTTATGAGAGAAATACAAATCAAAGCCACAATGACATTATCTCCACACCTGTTAGGATGACTATTTACTTTTAAAAAAGGATTACAAGTGTTGGTGAAGGTATATAGAAATTAGAACCCTTGTACACTGTTGGTGGGAACATAACATGGTATAACTGTTATGGAAAAAAATATGGAGATTCCTCAAAAAATTAAAAATGGAACTACCATATAATTTAGTAATCTCATTTCTGGGTATATCCAAAAGAAATGAAATCAGGATATCAAAGAGGTGTCCGTCATGTTCACTGCAGCTTTATTCATTCAACCAGTCCATCCTAAAGGAAATCAGTCCTGGATGTTTATTAGAAGGACTGATGTTGAAGCTTAAACTCCAATATTTTGGCCACCTGATGCGAAGAGCTGACTCACTTGAAAAGACCCTGGTGTTGGGAAAGATTGAAGGCACGAGGAGAAGGGGACGACAGAGGATGAAGATGGTTGGATGGCATCACCAACTCAATGGACATGAGTTTGCGTAAACTCTGGGAGTTGGTGATGGACAGGGAGGCCTGGTGTGCTGCGGCTCATGGGGTTGCAAAGAGTTGGACACGACTGAGCGACTGAACTGAACTGAACCAAGACAAGGAAAACTCAAATATCCATAGATGGATGAATGGATAAAGAAAATGTAGTATGTGAATACATATATATTCACACAGACATATAGACATATTTATACATATACAACAAAATATTATTCAGCCTTAAAAAAAAATTCTGCCATATGTGACAACGTGGAGGAACCTGGAGAACATCATGCTAAGTCAAATAAACCAGTCACTGAAGGACAACTGTTGCACGATTACACTTATGTGAACTATCTAAAATAGTCAAGCTTCCAAAAGCAGAGGCTGGAGGGAAAGGGGAAATGGGGAGTCTGCTGTGCAGAGGAACCTAGACTTCATCACATTCCATCAGCATAATTACATTCATTTATGTTATTTACATGTTCTACTGTGTTATGGCCATTAAGAAATAGATGCTAAATGTACTTCTCAAAAGAGTAAGGGAAAATATCTACTTTCTTTCCCTGCATCCCCAAAGAATCCTCTCTGTGTATTCACTGTGGGTCACAGACTACTACTGAGATATTGTTATAGCACTCAGTGGTACCGAGGGGTGGAGTGGCGTGGTGAAATTTTCAGTGAGGTAGAGATTCTGGCTGCAGAGTAATTTATGGAGGGCAGAAGCAGAAACAGGAAGACCCATTGACAGGTTACTGTAATGGTCCAAGCAAGCAATGCTGAGTCCTGGAATTCGAGCAACTGGTAGGACTGGATAAGAAAAGATGGATTTGCAAAAATGTTCAAGATAAAAATCAGTAGAACTAAGTGACTGACTGCTGTGGGTGGTAAGGAAGAGGGAAACAGGACAATAATCCTTATAAGGAGGGGTCATTACTGAGATGGAGGAATTTGGAACGAATTCATGAATTTCATTTTAAACCTTTTCACTTGCATTGTCTAATGCTCTGGGCATATTCTACTTGTGGCTATCAAACACCTGAAATGGGACAAGTCTCAATCAAATTAATTATGCTGTTAATTTCAAAGACCTACATGAGAGATGAAGGTATAATTTTTATATTAATTACCCTTTAGATATACTAGATTAAATAAAAGATGTAACATCAGTCTCACATATTCCAGTTTACTTTTTAAACTGAATGCTGGAAAATTAAAACTCACATGTGGCTCGTATTACATTCTATTGGGCAGTGATGAGGTTGAGTTTGACATGCCTATAGAATATCCAAATGGGTATATTCAGGAGACAGTAGAACAATACCTAAGTCTACAGCCAGTGGGAGCGGCCACTTATAAACCTACCAGTTCTTCTCATCAGTCCAGAGATTAGCCAATACTCTCTTCCTTTTCAAATCTAACTTTCTTTTTCAAGGTAACAGCTTTAATGAAATACAGTTCACACACCATAAACTTCATCTTTTCAAGTATAAAATTCAGTGGACACAGCCATCACCACAACCTAATTTCTCCACCTTAAACAGAAATTCTGTCCCCATAAGCAGCCACTCCCACCTCCCTGTCCTCAAGCCCTTGGCAACCATGTTTTACTTTCTGTTTCTATGGATTTGCCTGTTTTTCAATGTCAGCTTTGCAACTGGAGTTTCTCACTTCGGTGCTTCTGATCCTGTATTATTGGCTTTCCTTGACCTGGCCCATTCAGTTGTTTTTCAAGTGTACAACCTATCATGGAACCTGAATATGATCAAGACACAAGATCCACCTACCAGTTTAAAGGAAACACTGAAGACAGAAGAACGTATTAAACTATACTAAAGAGATGCTATGGGACTTACCTGGTGGTCCAGGGGTTGAGAGTGCCTGCCAATGCAGGGGACATGGGTTCTATTTCTGGTAAGGGAAGATCCCACATGCCTCAGAGTGGCTGGCCCCGTGTGCCTTGCTGCGACTACTGAAGCCCAGCAGCAGCCAAAAATCAATCAATCAATTAATTTAAAAAAAGAGATGCGATAAGCAAAATCTTTAGAATTTTTCTTCAGGACATATAATGTGGTTTCTTCAACTAATAATTTGGAAGGGAAAGAGTGAGAAAAATACGGAGGGAAAATCTACAGATTATAAAAGATTTAACTATTTAAATTCTGATTCATATAGACTGTAAACACACACACATACACACCCCAGTTACAGGAGAGTGTGGAAAGACAGCAACAGCAGCACAGTTCTCAAACTCTCCAAATCCCCATACAAAATAGAGCAAGCAAGCAGCAAAGCCTGAACCCCTGACAACGTTTACAACAAAACTAGCTGACAAGGCATCTTCAACCAACCCCAGATTACAGACCGGGGCCAAAGGCTTACACAGTCGTGTCTGTGTTGGTAGAAAAATAAATACTCAACGGAGCGGCATTTGATGGAACTAACAAGACTTTGCTAGAAAGAACAGGCCAATTTGAGAGCCGCAGCTGAAATGGGAAGTTTTGCCCTCTTCAATACCAGCTGAGTGCAGGAGGCTGAAATAAAGACTTAGGAGGTTGCAACAATCTAGCCCATGTGACTCCCACAATTAATATTCAAGAGCAAATGAAAAACACTGAAAGCAGGCAAAGAATATATGGACAATAAGAGTTTCTGAAGAAAAAAATCAAGGCATGGGAACAGAATAAATACTAAGTGCTGTTAAGTCAAGAAAATGTTTATGAAATAAAAGAAAAGAGACTGTATAAACCCAGAATGACAAAGACCAAAAGATTCTGGTAAAATTGCTGGATTTCAAAGAAAAAAAATTATTTAGACATTTAGAAAAAAAAAAAACTATCAGATTTTCCAAGAGCAAGCTGTTACATTAGAAGAAAATTAAGACATTTAAGAAACTCCAACAAAGTATGAGCCAAGAATTTTTATATTCAGCAAAACTGACTGAGACAGTCAAAACGATTAGAGAAACACTGACATAAAGCTCTTGTGAGAAATTTATGTATAATTAACTGTAGATGTTAAGATTAAGTGAGCACTAAGAGGTGTATATTATAGGGTATAAACAGGTGTATGCTTCCACACTGCAGGACTATTACATATGATTATTAGAAAAATGAGAAAAGAATGGAGAGAACATATACAGAACATATACAGACAATTTTTTAATGTTTTCAGCGCTTCACAGTTGGTGCTGGTAAAGAACCTGTCTGCCAATGCAGGAAACTTAAGAAATGAGGGTTCAAAGCCTAGTCAGGAAGATACCCTGAGAATCAGGAAGATCCCTTGGAGGAGGACATGGCAACCCACTCCAGTATTCTTGCCTGGAGAATCCCAAGGACAGAGGAGCTGGCAGGCTACTGTCCATACCTTTGCAAAGAGCTGGACATGACTGAAGCAACTTAGTATGCACAGTCTCATTAGGTTACATTATTATTGTTATTATTGGGGACTATTAAGCATGATCAATGCAAAGAAATAGAGGAAAACAACAAAATGGGAAAGACTAGAGATCTCGTCAAGAAAATTAGAGATACCAAGGGAACATTTCATGCAAAGATGGGCTTGATAAAGGACAGAAATGGTATGGATCTAGCAGAAGCAGAAGATATTAAGAAGAGGTGGCAAGAATACACAGAAGAACTGTACAAAAAAGATCTTCATGACCAAGATAATCACGATGGTGTGATCACTCACTTAGAGCCAGACATCCTGGAATGTGAAGTCAAGTGGGCCTTAGAAAGCATCACTACGAACAAAGCTAGTGGAGGTGATGGAATTCCAGTTGAGCTATTCCAAATCCTGAAAGATGATGCTGTGAAAGTGCTGCACTCAATATGCCAACAAATTTGGAAAACTCAGCAGTGGCCACAGGACTGGAAAAGGTCAGTTTTCATTCCAATCTCAAAGAAAGGCAATGCCAGAGAATGCTCAAACTACGGCACAATTGCACTCATCTCACATGCTAGTAAAGTAATGCTCAAAATTCTCCAAGCCAGGCTTCAGCACTACGTGAACCATGAACTTCCTGATGTTCAAGCTGGTTTTAGAAAAGGCAGAGGAACCAGAGATCAAATTGCCAACATCCACTGGATCATGGGAAAAGCAAGAGAGTTCCAGAAAAACATCTATTTCTGCTTTATTGA
>NW_011494956.1:8969329-8969536 GCF_000754665.1 Bison bison bison | reverse complement strand
GACATGGAATAAAAGACTGGTTCCAAATAGGAAAAGGAGTACGTCAAGGCTGTATATTGTCACCCTGCTTATTTAACTTATGCAGAGTACATCATGAGAAACGCTGGAGTGGAAGAAACAGAAGCTGGAATCAAGATTGCCGGGAGAAATATCAATAACCTCAGATATGCAGATGACACCACCCTTATGGCAGAAAGTGAAGAGGAA
>NW_011494956.1:8921393-8969091 GCF_000754665.1 Bison bison bison | reverse complement strand
ATCACTTCATGGGAAATAGAGGGGGAAACAGTGGAAACAGTGGCAGACTTTATTTTGGGGGGCTCCAAAATCACTGCAGATGGTGACTGCAGCCATGAAACTAAAAGATGCTTACTCCTTGGAAGAAAAGTTATGTCCAACCTAGATAGCATATTCAAAAGCATAGACATTATTTTGCCAACAAAGGTCCGGCTAGTCAAGGCTATGGTTTTTCCTATGGTCATGTATGGATGTGAGAGTTGGACTGTGAAGAAGGCTGAGCGCCGAAGAATTGATGCTTTTGAACTGTGGTGTTGGAGAAGACTCTTGAGAGTCCCTTGGACTGCAAGGAGATCCAACCAGTCCATTCTAAAGGAGATCAGCCCTGGGATTTCTTTGGAAGGAATGATGCTAAAGCTGAAACTCCAATACTTTGGCCACTTCATGCAAAGAGTTGACTCATCGGAAAAGACTCTGATGCTGGGAGGGATTGGGGGCAGGAGGAGAAGGGGATGACAGAGATGGCTGGATGGCATCACTGACTCGACGGACGTGAGTCTGAGTGAACTCCAGGAGTTGGTGATGGACAGGGAGGCCTGGCGTGCTGTGATTCATGGGGTCACAAGAGTCGCACACGACTGAGCGACTGAACTGAACTGAACTGAAGCATGTAATATGGGATAAAGTCAATGAGTAATTACCATATACACTCATTCTATTGTCCTTTTCATCCTCAATGTCCTTAAAAATCAGGATTCTTGATATGGAAAAAAGACTGAGATAACAGAGAAGAAGTTTAATAAGATTGGAACTGGAAATATCAATGTGATCTAGGCAGGGGTCCTTATACATCACAATAACACATTAAAAATACAACAGGGAACTCAACGTGCCAGTAGGTAACTTCTGATCCTACTGCAGTTCTCATCTAGATGAGTGATTGCATTCATCCAACTGCCTGAAACAGAAACAACAGATTCATCCTAATCCTCCTTTCTATCTAATCAAATTCTATCAAATGTAATCTAAGTCTTGTCTTAAAGAGCTCTTGAATTCAACGTCTTCTCTCTCTTCCCATGACCCTAGTTCAGGCTCTCATAATCTCTCACAGAACGTAACTAGACACACACAAAAAGTGCAGTGATGACATCTGCAGCAACATGGATGGATCTACAGATTATCATACGAAATGAAGTTTCATAGCAGTACAACCCAAGGGTACATTCAACAGTGGCTGAATCAAGAAATGAAGCCTCATCTTTGGAAGGCTGGTGGATCATCATGCCAAACCCATCAATGTTTACATCAAATTCAACGGAATTTAGAATAGCTGATACCTGCAGTACACAGATAGGGGACTTGGTCCTACAACCAAATCTGTAAACCACTTTTTTCAAAGTTAAGTGTACAATGCCTCCAGTAAAAGGATTTTACAAGTTAAAGGCTAGATGAAGAACTTAACAATAACAACAACAATAAAAAACAACTCAAAATGGACAAAAGACTTGAGTAGACATTTCTTCCAAGAAGATATACAAATGGCCAATAAGTACATGAAAAGATGTTCAATATCACTAGTCATTAGGGAAATGCAGAACAAAACCACAATGAGATATCATTCACACACATTAGGATGACTTTAATTAAACAAAACAAACAAGGAAAACCCCAGCCAATAAGCACTGGGAGGACATGGAAAAACTGGACCCTTCGTGCACCACTGGTGGGAATGTAAAGCGGTGAAGTCACTACAGAAAATACTACGGTGGTTCCACACAAACGAAGCATGTAATTACCATAGGACCCAGCAATTCCCCTTCAGGGTGTATAGCCAAAGAAATTTCAAGTAGGGGACTCAAACAGATGATCGTACACCCACACCCATACCAGCAACATTCATAGTAGTCAAATGGTGGAAACCTACATGTCCCTCAACAGATGAACGAATAAACAGCAAGTGTGGCATGTGCACAGAATAGAACACTATTCAGCTTTTAGAAAAACGAAATTCTGAGAGATGTTACAATATGAATAAACTCTGAAGACATGGTAAGTGAAACAAGCCAGACACAAAGGGTAATTATCGTATGATTTCTTTTATATGAGCTACCTAGAATTGTCAAATTTATGGAGACAGGAAGTAAAACTATGGTTACCAGAGACTGCAAGAGGAGAGACTGAAGAGAGGTTGCTTAATAGGTATGGGTTTCTAGTAGGGGGTGGTGGAGAAGTTCTGGAGATGGAGAGTGGTGATAGACACACAATAATGAATTTTCTCAGTGTTTTTTTGTCTGTTTGTATGTTTTGAATTTATTAATTTATTTTCTCAGTGGTTTTTTGTTGTTTTGGTTTTGAATTTATGTTTTGCTGTCTTTTATGTTAGGGGCTGATGGCTTTTATGTATCTATAAAATAAGATGCTGAGGTTTCCAGCATTTTGTAATTATTTCCAAAAAACCAAACTCAGTATACAAAGGATCATGCTTCTGAGCAAAACAAACTTTCTTGTTCTTCATTCTTTAAATTACTTTCATTGTCACATTTGGCTTACTATTACTGCTACCACATTCAGAGAAGACGTGCCTTTTCTTGACAAAAATAGTCCAGGAATGCTCGATTCCCCATCACAAAATGAGGGTTAAGAACGAAATAATACAGAGTGTACTTTTTAAATTTAGCTAATAATTTATAAAATAATAAACTTAAAACCAGGCTTATTTTAGAAATTTAAATGGTTGAAAAAATGTTATAAAAAAATGTCTACATTTTCACAGATCTTCTATATGCTTTTGGGTTATATTAAACAAATAAACTTTAAAATGTCACAGGCTACAAAAATGAACTCAAAATGGGTCAAAGATCTAAATGTAAGAGCAAAACCCATAAAACTGTTAAAAATATTGGTGTTAAGTCTTTGTGATCTTGGGATTTGGCAATTCTTAAAATAAGATATGATACCAAAAACATAAGTACCACAAGAAAATATAAACAAGATAAACACAGTCAAATTTTTAAAGTTCTGTGCTTCCTGTAGGTGAAAAATCAATCCAGAGATCAGGAGAACTTTTCGCAAACCATGTATCCGACAACGGTCTTGTATCTATAACCCATAAAGAATTCTTATGACTCAATAACAAAACCAGCACCACCACCAACAAACCAAAAGATCTCAATCGAGTTCTTCAAAGAAGATACTTAGCCTTCCTTTAAGCTGGAATGCCATCTTCTAGCAATTTGCCAAAATGACCAACATAAAGGAAAGACGAGCGGCACCTGCTCTGTGTTCTCTAGGCTTTTTAGAAAACATGGAGTTGTTCCTTTGGCCACAAACATGAGACTCTACAAGAAACATGACATTGTAGACATCAAAGGAATGGGCACTGTTCACAAAGCAATTCCCCACAAATGCTACCATGGCAACACTGGAAGCGTCTACCATGTCATCCAGCATGCTGCTGCCGTCGTTGTAAACAAACAAGTTAAGGGCAAGATGCCTGCCCAAAGAATGATTGTACACATGGAGCAAAGTAAGCGCTCTAAAAGCCGGGGAGCTTCCAGAAACATGTGAAGGAAAATGATGAGAAAAAGAAAAAAGTCGAAAAAGGTACTTGGGATCAACTGATGCACCAGGCTGCTCCACCCAGAAAGGCATACTTTCTGAGAACTGATGGGAGAGAGCCGGAGCTGCCAGAATCCACTCCCTATGAATTCATGGCATGATTTTAAAAAACAAAAACCCACAAAAGATCTCCAGACTCTAAATATATTTCTCTTAACTGAGTGAAAGTGTGGTGTCCTTTCCCGCAAAGAAATATTTGAAGCAAATTTTAACTGTCCTAATTCAGTGGGTGATGTCATTACTATTCAAACTTAGAGTTTTTTTTTTCTTCCTGGAAAATGTGATGTGGTTTATTGTGCAATATACTCCAGTGGTTAGAAACTGCCAGAAATTATTCATAAAATATTTGTACTAGGAAAATAAAAAGATATACAAACAGCCAATAAACACTTGAAAAAATGCTTAACATCATCAACCACTATGAACTGCAAATTAAAACCAAAATGAGATACACTTCACATTCACAAGGATGGCTAAAATAAAAAGAGATGGATAGGAAATGTTGGTAAGGAGCTGGAGACATTATAACCTTTGTTGATGGGAATGTAACTGATAGTTACTCAAAAAGCTAAAGAAAGAATTGCCATAGGTAATTTTATTCCTAGGTATACATCCAAGAGAAATGAGAACTGATTTGTTCACAAGTGTTCACAGCAGCATTTATAACAGCCAAAATAGAAAGTGAAAGTGAAGTCACTCAGTTGTGTACGACTCTTTGCGACCCCATGGACTGTAGCCTACCAGGCTCCTCCATCTATGGGATTTTCCAGGCAAGAGTACTAGGGTGAGTTGCCATTTCCTTCTCCAGGGGATCTTCCCCACCCAGGATTGAATCCGGGTCTCCTGCATTGTAGGCAGATGCTTTTACCATCTGAGCCACAAGGGAAATCAAAATGGAGAAGCTCCTCAAATGTCCATCATTAATGAACAAATACAGGAAAAATGTGATATATCCATACAATGTTATATTGTACATAAAAAGGAAGGAAGGCAATAAAAAGGAAGGAAGTATAATTTATGCCACAACATGTAATTTCTATGTGTGGAGACGGGGTGGTAGATACAGGCCATCTGGAGGGTTGAGACGCTTCCACTGGCCCAGGTGCTCCTTGGATAGGCGTCATTTCATTGTCCTCAGTCCTTCCCCCACCAGTTTATTCTCACTTTTTATGCCTCTCAACTCTGGGCCTGGGACCTCACCAAGTCAGTGCAAGTGAAAATAGCTTCCATCTCCCAATCTGACTTCTCCCACGCATATTTTGGGACATGGGTTTGTCCACTTTCACTTGTCATCTTTATAATCACACCAGCCTTCATCTCCTAATCCTTGGAGAACCCTACACCTCTATCATGTTTTATGGCAATTTAAGAGATTTCCTTTTTTTTTTTTTAACACACAAAAAATTTCAACAGGATCTTACAAGTTGGAGATTAAAAATGGCTATTCAACCCAACATCTCAAACTAGAAGCTCCCTATCTAAATTTTTCTTTTTAAGTGGGCCAATTTTATTTATTTTTGGCTGTGCTGTACAGCTTTTGAGATTTTAGTTTCCCAACCAAAGATCATGCCCAGGCCCTTGACAGTTAGAAGTACACAGCCCTAACTGCTGGGCCACCAGGGAATTACCTTGAAATCTTAAAAAGTAGAGTTTACATATTTTCTCAAACCTGAGCTCTCTGAACCACCCAAACCATCTTTCCAAATAACATGAAAATTTGGTCACAGGCTATAAACACTATCATCTCTATTAGTCTCTTAAAAAAAAAAAAAAAGAATCAGTAGGAAGCATTTCTTGCCAAATAAAATCAAATTACCAAATTAAACATGTTTTTAATATTTAAGAAAATAAAACTACCAACCTAGCACAGTTTGAAAAGCAAGTTTTATTTTTTATTTGAGGTCTTCATAATTTCATATTCATATTTCATTTGAAGTATTTAAAAGAACTGTTTCCAAGAGTATTTATCTTTCCAGGCACTTAACTAGAATCAACAATCACTGTCTTTTTATATTTTGCCACAATAATTTATATTTATCTACAAAAATAATATGAAACTAGAATCTGTAGCGTAACAGTATATTCCAGGTGTAAACTAATAAATGTATCCCATTTAAACAAGAAATTATATACAATATACAATAAAAACTTCCTTTCTCATTAAAGTAAGTTAACCAGAATATTTAAATCAGCAAAGTAATTTAGTAACATAATTTAGGGGGAAAAATCCAACCCAAATCCCATTTTCCTGTGTATTTATATCCTCTGTGTGAGGGAGAGGGGAAATGGGAAAGAAATGTTTATTATTCACAGATCTCCACTCTCCACCTTGCATTATGTCGTCCAGGCCTGGGTAGGCCTCATCCAAGCTGAGGACACTATTGATACACTAACTGATACTACTGATACATCACACAGAAAACTGAAAAACCTCTCAGTCTTCATGTGTCCAGAACAAAACTCAATTCCTCCCCAAACCTATTCCTAACTACAGTAGATGCTAATGGCACCAGGATTCACCTAGCTCTCACTGCAAAAAATCAAGTCATCCTTTCTCTCTTTCCTTCATTCAATCTATCAATAAATTCTGTTTCCAAATTGAAAAATTTACCCATTTTTTCCCATCTCCACTGTCAGGTCACTGCCTCCTGCCTTCTAACTGATTTCTCCACTTTTGCTCTTATCTCCTTAGAGGCCAGATCCTTCTCAGCAGTCATTATAAATCAGATCACATTACTCCCCTGCTTAAAATCCTGTTTAGAATAAAAACCAAATTCTCTACCATGACCTACAAGGCCTTTCATACTCTGACCTGTGTCTACCTCTCCATCCTAATCTCATCTCTCTCTCTGACGTGCTCATGATCTCAAGCCACTGTGCTTCCCTGTGGTTCCCTGTGGAACCACAACCTGGTTCCTCACTTAGGAGCTCTGCATTTGCCATTCCCTGTGCCTAGAATCCCAAGCTCCTCAAGGAACTAGCCTGTCTTCCTTGTATTCAAACATCACCCCTTAGAGAGGCCTTTCTAAGGTAGCCACCATCCTTCCAATTATCTACAAATCATCCTTCTTAGTTCTTTGCATACCACCCATCACAATCTAGTTATCTTCTTTATTGCACCTCCTCCCCAAATATTAGCTCTTCAAGGGCAGGGACTTATCTATCTTGCTTATTATTCTCATCCATGCCTAGAACTTACCAACACTTAGCAGATATTCAAAACACTTGTTGAATAAATAGACAACTTCATAAACATCGTCAAAGCAGTACAGATATTAATTATATTGATTTTTATTATTAGCTTATTATAGTTTAAATTTGGAGAAGGAAATGGCAACCCACTCCAGTACTCTTGCCTGGAAAATTCCATGGAGAGAGGAGCCTTGTAGGCTACAGTCCATGGGGTCGCAAAGAGTCGGACACGACTGAGTTTAAATTATATTAGTTTATTATAAATAAAAGTTTTAACTATATTCCAACAGAATAAAAAATATATATATTAAGAGTACATGAGCACAAAGGAAGAGGAAAAACACCACTATAATAAATCCTATTCCTTTAAAACAGGAATAAAGTAAATATGTGGAGGATATTGCTGCTGCCTGTCAAACACCCAGGACCTTTCTTCCCCCCAGGGAACTCTCACACAGGACACTTCCCATTTGGAAGAGATGTATTTGCAAGACACCAGCAGACTGTCCAAAGGAAGAAAGATAAAAGGGAACAAACATCTTTCAGGATCAAAATTCCAGGCGAGACCAGAAAGGGGGCTTTCAAAGCAATTTCCCCAAGCTCTTTGCAAAGAAGTTCAGTGGATCAGAACACAAAGAAAAAACTAACGAGAATCCCTCAACGGATCCTTTACCCACTAACAAGATTTCTTAAGAAAGTGACTTGGTCTTGCAAAGGAACTCAACAAACAGCTGTGTAAAACATACTTCAAGTTCTACTGTCAAGTAGTAAGATGAGGATAGAAACCTTATATAGTATGTATCTATGTGGGAGTATGCATGTGTATTATATATATGAATCTATGTCCCCAAGGAACACTAACAAAAATACTTACTATATTTAATCACTATAGAGATATTAAATCACTATAGAGACAATGAAGAAATGAAGAAGATTAGTTTGTGGTTGAGAGCTGGCTTTTTCAACCTTAGCACTGGGGAAAAGGGAACCCAAGACTTTTTACAGCATTACAGAAAAACACATTAATCTGGAGGAAAAGAACATGTGTAAGAACAATAACACAAGAAGAAAACCACATGTAGTCATTTTGGTGGTTTGGTTAGGGAGGGGGTTGGGATTCAATACAGAAAAGTTATATTAAAGAATAAAAGGAGAGTAATAGAAAGCACCAGGAAAAAAGGCCAATGAAGCAATGCAGAAAAGCAAAGTCAAGTCAATGGCTAGACCAGCAAACCTAACCTGGCACTTCCATATGCTATCTCTAGAGTTTTCTCTCTTATGAAGAATAAAAAGAATCTTGCTTTTCTGTATTATTTGCATACTCAGGTGATGTCAATCATAACAAGTGAATAGTTCCATTTTAAGGCCTTAAACACTGCCAAATACACGGTTAAAAAGTTGTACTGCTGCCCTTTCCCAGGATAAACATGAAGAAGAAACAGTATGAGCTGGAAATATGAATTCCCATTAGAGAGAAAAGACCATTTCACCATATAATTCTACGTAATACAGCAGCTTCTCAGATATGATTTTATCTGTTCAAAACAGTTAAGATCTGAGAACAACAACAAAGGTCAGCAAGGAACTAAAGCAGAGCAAGTGTCATGGAAAAAAACAAACATTTTTAAATACACCCTCAAGGCTTCACTTCGGGGCCCGTTCACTTTCATTTTAGATGGGATTCTAAAACACCTGGCCAAGTAGTTTCTCAGTGTGCAGCAAATCTGAGGTAGCAACTACAAACTGGAAGACAGAAAGCTGTGTTGAAAGCAGATGACCCTTGGAGAAGGAAATGGCAACCCACTCCAGTAATCTTGCCTGGGAAATCCCATGGACAGAGGAACCTGGTGGGCAAAGAGTCAGACACGACTGAGGGAGGGGCAGGCGCTTGCTAGAGGCCCCAGAGCTTTTGATGGCAGAGCCAGCACTGTGGCTGAGGACTCCTGGCTCCCAGGCCTCTCTCACCAGATAGGAGCGTGGAAAACTAGTCTAAAATATGCCTGAGGGCTTTCCTGGCAGCTCAGTGGTAAAGAATTGCCCCCCTGCCAAAGCAGGGGACGCGAGTTCCACTCCTGGTCTGGGAAGACCACACGTGGCAGAGCAGCTGAGCCCATGCATCACAGCCACTGGGCCGGGGCTCTCGAGCCCAGGAGCCGCAGAACTGAGGTCTGTGGGCACCAGAGCCCATGCTCCGCAACAAGAGGAGCCACAGCTAGAGAAAAGCCCACGCAGCATGAAGACCGTGCACAACCATAAATAAAATCATTTAAAAACAAAAAACAAAAAAAAAAGAAAGCAGATGACCCAACAGGAGAAAGGAGACTAAAACATCGTTGAAAAAAAGCAATTAAAAAAACTCAGAATCAAAAAAAAAAAAACCTCAGAATCAATCTAGAAAGTGTTGCTGGCAAGGTTTTATCTAAACAGCCTCTGAGATTATATTTTATTTTAGTATAATGTGACATTAATATGATACTTAGTATAGTGACTTGGGTGAAATACTGAGTTCAAATACTGATCCTAAAGAGATAAGTTTTCAATACTGGAGTTTCTGATTTAGTAAGCAATTATAGTTTATTCAACAGGCCATAGGTGATCCTGCTGCACACCTAGAACTGAGAATCACTGTCCTAACAGTCTAAGGAAAGATTACACTACACTTGTATTATTTAAGAAAGGAGACGTAATGTACGACATGGTAAATTAGCACTGCTGTGTTTCAGATGTGTGTGCGTGCGTGTGCACTCAGTCGTGTCCAACTCTTAGTGATCCCATGGACTGCAGCCCACCAGGTTCTTCAATCCATGGGATTTTCCAGGCAAAAGTACTGGAGTGGGGTGCCATTTCCTCCTCCAGGGGATCTTCCCGACCCAGGGATCAAACCCTCACGTGGTGTGTCTCCTGCACTGGCAGGTGGCTTCTTTACCAACTGCGCCACCTGGGAAGCCCTGTATGTTATATGTGAAAGTTGCTAAGAGAGTAAATCCTAAGAGTTCTTGTCACAAGAAAAATGTTTACTTATTTCTTTTATATCTATATGAGATGGTTCACTAAACTTACTGTGATAACTGCTTCATGATGTATGTATTAACAAATTGAATTATTGTGCTGTATTACCTTAAACTTATACAGGGCTGTATGTTAATTATATCTCAATAGAACTGGAAGGTTAAAAAAAAAAGAGGATTTACTATTATCTTTAAATGTGTTCAATAAAACTTGTTTTTAAACTTTGTATATTTTGAGGTAATCAAGAATAGTCACTTTAGCAGAACAGTTCATCTCCCCAAAGGAGGGAGTGTGCTAAATGGCACACTGCCAAGAGCCAATCCACCCACAGAAGAGTATCTTTTAAAACTACATAAACATAATACACTTATGCAATGATGAGTGAAGCAGAATACTCAATGTGGAATGAAATAACAGTTGAAACTTAACGAACTTAAAGTTATATGAAGAAAAACATCTCATTACTTAAAGAGTCTGGGTGCTAAACCCCTCTCTATGCAGTAGAATCGCTTGAACAAATTACTTAAAACTTTTACTCACCTTTCTGAAAAATCAGAGTCTATAAATTCTCTAGCCCGTTTTCTATCACTGAAAAGAAAAAAAAAAAAAAAAAGCCCATGAAAATGCATAAGGAACTTTACTTCATGAATAATTTATTTTAACTTATCTAATTCCACACTGAATATATATCCAAACAAAAAACTAACGATTACAAAAGATATGTACATAAAATCAGAACTTGAATTTTGTCACTGGACCCAAGAAATCACAAGAGTCATAGGTTTGAAATGAGTTTAACCAATCTCTACGAAGAAATACTGCTAATTTATACATGAGAAGAGCTTTCCTGCAGGAGACACAGGTTCGATCCCTGGGTGAAGAAGATTCCCCTGGAGAAGGAAATGGCAACCCACTCCAGTATTCTTGCCTGGAGAATTCCACGGAGAGAGGAGCCTGGTGGGCCACAGTATACGGAGTCACAAAGAGTCAGACACGACTTGTGTGTCTACCAATGAAACAACAACAATGAACGAGAAGGCACAGGAAAGTTTTATTCACTCTGGAAGACTGGTTCTTAAAAACATCAGACAATCACACTACATGCAGTATAAAGCACAGCCAGTTACTGAAAACACCAAACCCTGCTCATCTCCAAAGCAGACCAGCACTACTGGCAGAGACTTGGCTCTCATTAAATTACCTTCCGAGGGTACGAAAAACTCCAACCTAACTTGCAGATCTATATGAGGATATTGTTAAGGACTGAATGAAGGTCATAGTATTGATATTATTATGGACTTAACATGATATTATGGACTTAACATGCTATTGTTAAGGATGGAATAAAGAGTCTCTTGATGAAAGTCAAAGAGGAGAGTGAAAAGGCTGGCTTAAAACTCAACATTCAAAAAACGAAGATCATGGCATGTGAGCCCATCACTTCATGGAAAATAGATGGGGAAGCAATGTAAACAGTGATGGACTTTCTTTTCTTGGGCTCCAAAATCACTGCAGATGGTGATTGCAGCCATGAAATTCAAAGATGCTTGCTCCCTGGGAGAAAGTTATGACCAACCTAGACAGCACAGACAATACTTTGCCAACCAAGGTCCATCTAGTCAAAGCTATGGTTTTTCCAGCAGTTATGTAGAGATGTGAAAGTTGGACTATAAGGAAAGCTGAGTGCTGAGGAATTGATGCTTTTGAACTATGGTGTTGCAAGACTCTTGAGAGTCCCTTGGACTACACGGAGATCAAATCGGTCAATTCTGAAGGAAATCAGTCCTGAATATTCATTGGAAGGACTGATGCTGAAGCTGAAACTCCAATACTTAGACCACCTGATGCAAAGAACTGACTCACTGGAAAAAACCCTGATGCTGGTAAAGACTGAAGGCAGGAGGAGAAAGGGACGACAGAAGATGAGATGGCTAGATGGCATCACTGACTCAATGAACATGAGTTTGAGCAAGCTTCAGGAGTTGGTGACGGACAAGGAAGCTGCAGTGTGCTGCAGTCCATGGGGTCGCAAAGAGTTGGATACGACTGAGTGGCTGAACTGAACTGAAAGGCCATGGAATTACAGGTGATTCCGTCACTTCATCTTACTTGATAATGGAAAAGACGTTATGTATACATATGAAGCGATGTCTCAAGTGGTGCCAGGGGTAAAGAATCTGCCTGCCAATGCAGAGATGCAATGGGTATGGAATAGCCCCTGGAGAAGTAAATGGCAACCCACTCCTGTATTCTTGCCTGGAGAATTCCATGGACAGAAGAGCATGGCAGGCTACAGTCCACAGGGTCACAAAGAGTTGGACATGACTAAGTACATACTGGAGAAGGCAATGACACCCCACTCCAGTACTCTTGCCTGGAAAATCCCATGGACAGAGGCGCCTGGTAGGCTGCAGTCCATGGGGTCGCTAAGAGTCGGACATGATTGAGCGACTTCACTTTCACTTTTCACTTTCATGCATTGGAGAAGGAAATGGCAACCCACTCCAGTGTTCTTGCCTGGAGAATCCCAGGGAGCCTGGTGGGCTGCCGTCTATGGGGTCACGCAGAGTCGGACACGACTGAAGCGACTTAGCAGCAGCAGCAGCAGCACATACACACACACAAAACTCTTTTGCCTCTAGTGTGTGTGTGTGTAACTTAAAGCACTCTGCCAGGACTGTTATTTCATTCATTTCTTTAATATCCTTGAAGCAAGGAGATTCTTACTGAACCAAGATTTACTGTTTGCTTATTAGAACTCACAACTGTAAGTCAATGACAGAACCACCAGTGTGGTTTGCCATGTTGGAAATAATCTCTAAAGGGACAAAATAAAATTTTCAGTCACTTATTTTACTATTTCCTTTTATGGAGGGATGAGATGCTAAAATGATAAGGAGGGGAAAAAGGTTGAATAAGGTTATTTTAAGGTAAAGATGGAACACGCAGAGATCCGATATTAAAAGTGGCAAATGAGTAACGAAGCAGGGACACTGATTTAACTGCCCAGCGTTTTAAAAGAACCAAGATAAAACTCAATGAAAGTTTTAATATATTTTGGTCTCTTTTTTTCCCTTCTTTTTCTGGTTTTAAATGAAACAAAAATGCTAGTTTCAAGAGGAAATTCTAAGCACACACACACATATACATAACTCCTTTCTTATGTGTGTTAAAACAATATAAAATGCAGTTTTTACATCTCCAAAGTGGCTAAAAGTCAAATCATAAAAAGCAGTCTTCTTTCAGCACTGAAGAAAGATGTTTCAGTTACAAGTTATTATTTTATTTTTCTGTTTAAAATGGTTGTTCCAGGGAGTGGTCCAGTGGTTAAGACTCTACGCTTCCACTGCAGAGGACAAGGGTTCAATCCCTAGTCAGGGAACCAAGATCCAGAGGCTATATCCTAGACGCCCATTTTGTAACTAGGACATGAAATAAACAGGTAATCTTAAAGGAAACATACTAGTTTTTAAAGCCATAAAACAAGAACAGAAGGTAAGACAGTGAGCAAAAAAGATCAGAACTTTAAAAAAAAGCTTTTAAAAATGGTAACTTGCAGTACCACTCTTACCCTGGGACCCAGCCAGCAGCTTCTGCTATGTGTGTCTGAGTAACCATTGCTGGAGCAGGGGTGTATGGACTCCCAATCAGAACACTTCCTGAACTGGTTAGTCTCTGTGGTGTGCTTATAATCTGTAAAGTCAAAACAAGGAAAACTATTCTTAGTTGCTAAGGCAAGCCTACAGGCAGAAAATAAGTTTATAAGGAGGAAACCTTATTATCTACAATGTACTTAATATCAATCATCTAGAATATAAGCAATCCCTTTGACCCACTTGTATATTCTAAGATCCTGAAGCACAAGCATCAACACTGATACCAAGTACACCGTGGATTTCAGCAAGTGAATAGCAACTGGGAAGGATTAAGCTGGCGACTGACAACATTTTAAAAATCAGAAAAATGAAAACCTTTCTTTAGAATTATGAAAACTAATTTTAGTTGAACTTGATTAACTAGAACTGGGATAACAGCAAATTAGATTTTCACAGTCCAAAACATATGCAAAGACATTATACGATTTGCATTCTTATACAGATGCAGTTTTATCTGTTTTTTTAAGAGCATTTCCTCATATCATTAAATATTATTCAAACACATTTTAAAAACCATAAAACATTCTGTCATGTGGATTAATTAACCTTATTGTTAGATTTTTACAAATATTCATTATTATAAATAATGCTGTGATAAACCTTTTTGTAAAATTATCTTGGCTTTAATTTCTATTTTTTATGGACGGATTCCAGAAAGGGAATGAATAGAACTAAGATTAAGGACTTTACTAAAACCCTATTTTCACACACACACACAAAACAGTAAATAAAATAAAGGCATGCTCCAGGGAATGGGAGTATTAGTGGGGCTGGGGAGATGTTACTACATACGAATGATTAGGAAACTATTTTAATAAATTAATTCTATAGTCAAACAAAACACAACAAATACCGACAGACAGCCGGGGAATTCTGATCCTCACAATATGCCAAGGATTATTAAACAAGGCATTCAGAAATCTGCCTCATGAGAACAAAGGGACACTAGACAAGCCTTCCACATTTTCCATACCACCATACTCCTCACCTCCATCTCAATGCAGGATCCTTAAAGGTACAGGGTGTTTGCAGGGCCTACCACAGTGCTAGGAGACACTCATAGGAAAGAATCAGTAAACATTTACTGAACTGAGACAGAAGACCCAGCTTTTAAAATGATGAAAAAAAGTAGCTTCTTTCTTCATCGATATGCTAGAAAGGATTATATAAAATCCAGTAAGAAAATACAATATAAAGGGTGTAGTTCTCAGCAATCACTGCATCATACATTCTGTTCTCTATTATGCTGACCTGAATGAGTGCTTGAGAAATAGAGTCTAAGTATTTGATCAGCCCCTGGTCTACTGTATTCCTAGAATAGAAGTCTCCACAAAGCAATTCTAAGTATTCCAACTTACCCTGAAGCAGACTGCATTACTCGTGCAGTCTGAAAAAAACTATGGAGTTTTTTTCTTTAGGACTCTACAGGCTCAGTTCTACCCAATTTTAAGGGCTTTGTAGGAAAAAACAAAAAAAAAGAAGAAGAAGAAGAACAAAGGAGGAAGGGAAATAGGACAGAGAAAAGCTGGTTATCTTTACTGAGAATGACTTTGGACTAAGTTGTTGCGTTCCAGTTCATTTCTCCTTCCTCAGTGGCAGGCGGTTAGCTGCTGTTCTTTCCTGACCTGAGAGTGATTAGCAACGCTCTGTTCCTTCCTCTTGGCAAGCCTTTAAACAAACATTTCACCAACAAAGAAACTGGAAGGATGCTACACTTGTATTGGATCTATATATTAGAAGTTCTTGTGAGATGTAGTGAGTTCTTAAACCAGAACAGTGACAGTGAACCTTAAACAGAACCACACAGAAATCAACAGAACTTGACCAACCAATGAACAGGAAAATTAGTTCATACAGGTGATAAGTCACACATGCTTTATAAAACTGAACCTTAATTTTGAAGCCCCAAATTAAAATAATATTCAGTTGATCTGATAAGGGAAATGAACATCTATACTTAGCCTATGAAAGTCATACAGCAACTGAACCTCAGTCTGAAAATTTTCTACCTTCAATCAAGATATCTTATGTACTGCTGCCATCTACAGTACGAAATGCCAAGAGAGCATGTATGTTCTGAAAAGAAAAATCTGTAACTATAAACTCTAAGGAATCTATTTAAATACAAAGTGTTCTATTTAAGGGTTTCATTATTTCACAAAATTTTCATTGTCATTGTAAGAGACATGCAGTTTTTAACCATGTTAAAATAAGCATGAGATTATCTTATATAAATATATGTGTGTGTGCATATATATAAAACCAGGTACCTTTAAGAAGACAGTTAGAATGCCAAGCCATGGTTACTTCTAAACTAGTTTCTATAAACACAGAAAATAACTTTTTTTCTTGAGAACTTTTGAAATTTCTCTCTACCATGAACATCCAGTTTCCAAAGAGATATGTAAAAATTTTAAGAGCAAGTATGAGGCAAATGGGTGAGGCTTTACTTAAGAATTTTCTAACAAAACTGTTTTAAAAATCATGGATAAGAGACTGAAAATTAGGGGAAAACATACAAAAGAGACAAACAAGAAGAGAGAGAAGTGGTTCTTACTGGGATTCTACAATATATTAGGAAATCAAATTACAATAAACTAGGAAATTAAAATAGAAAACTCTGATTCCTGCCTGGGGACCCAGAACTGCAAAAAGTACCTGAGAATCAGGGAGACTGGTCTTGGGCTGGCTCTTAAGGAGAGCCCCAAATCTCCATTGCTTCTGACCTTTGCATCACTGATTCTGAGGTCTGCAGTAATCGAGTATCTCATATACACGAGTACATATCACTGTCAAACCTGAAGTGTGTAAAGGCTTATATGTACTTTTAGTTCCAATTGACAGTGGGAAGGAAAATCACGTTTCCCAAAGAGGAATTCAAATTTGAGCCTTAGCAGCATCACTGGAATACCAAGAGGAAACAGTCTTTCAAAACACAGGAGTACTGTAAGGGACAAATTCATGAAAGGTCACATATGCTTGTTTAATTCTGATGATTATAGAATCACCTTTCAAAATATCGGCTTTCAAGGCAGGTGTGTCATCGCATTTGCACCCACTGCGGTGGCTGGGGAGGGCCGAATGCTTAGCAGATGTCTGAAAATATACCCTGAACTACTCAGAACTGTGGCTCCTCACCTGAGCTACAGTTTGTATGAGCTTGGGGCTAGATGACATTCTTCACATAGTTACAGAACTGGGCAACATCTTTAGCTTGGATTCTGCAGATGATTAACAGTCCTCAAGAGATCAAGAAAAATGCCATGTCTAGTATGTCTTTAAGATTTCAAAGACTTTCCGAAGCCATTCAGTATGTTAAAAGAGATTTTTATCTAAGTAATTGTGCATTTAGCATAGCCTATAGTACCATATATTATGAACAAAATTTATTCTTATGGCTCTAGAGATAAGAAGATGTAAGCACTGACAAGGAAGAGTTATTGTTCAAATGTTTATGTACTTTTGCTAATGGTGGGTGAGGCCATTTAAATTAGGTATAGTTTTTATTAATACATTAGCTGCATGTGACTGTTTATAAATAAGGCTGTCTTAAAAGCACTACCTACTTTAATCTCTAGCATAATTAATGGAATACCTTCAGAGAAATGGTTAAATATTTTCCATTTAAATTCACTATTTCTACTGCTAAAGATTGAAATGAATTGGTGAGTTGTTTCTTCCTAAATGTCCTTTCATCAAAGAGTTTTTCAAATCAGTAACTCCAGATACAGATTAACTGTTGGGTCATAATCAGTTTATATGAAAGTATACACTTTAGTGCAGTAAAGGTTATTTTAAAAGAAAAAGGAGAGGAACATAAGACATAACAGATTTCAAATCAATTGGCTCAAACAACTGAAAACAAGAGAAGCCTCACAGAGGGGCAAAAAACTTAATTTAACACATTCAGAATCCAAATTCAAAAATACATGAAAATTAAACATTGACAAACACAGTGTCTTTTTCTTAAGACTAACCAGTTACATTCAGCTAAAAATAAAACTTTAAAAATTAAGAGATAAGGTATTCACAGGAGTATTTCACCAAGCATCTTCAGTACAACTTTCCTTTAAATTAGGATAAACTAAGCAAAGTTTCAAATCCTAAAATATGATGATTTTCTTACCATTTGGGGTCCAACATTCACATTTATTGGTCCTAAGGTTTTTGGTAAAATCTTTGTTGGTGAGTTGGTGCTGGAAACTGGAAATGCAACGAATGAAACGTTACCTGAAATGATATTAGAGCACTAGGTTAACGTTCTGCAACGTCAAGGTCACCTTCTATCAGTCTACACATCTGTGCTTTATTGCTGTTTAGTTGCTAAGTCGTTTCTCACTCTTTTGCTACCCCATGGACTGGAGCCCACCAGGTTGCATATCTGTCTATGGGATTTTTCAGGCAGTACTGGAGTGGATTGTCATTTCCTTCTCCAAGGGAGCTTCCCAACCCAGAGACTACATCTGTGTCTCCTGCACTGGCAGGTGGATTCTTTACCACTGAGCCAGCTGAGAAGCCCACATTTGTGGGCTTAAGTAATTTATAAAGTTATGAACAAGAAGGCATATAGGAAAGTCACACTATTGCTTTGTTGTAGTGAGGATAATTAGCAAAATAAATCTGCAAAATATATAGTTCAGTCTATCTGATAACCACTAAACCTTAAGTTGGTTTTTTAAAGGAAAAAATATTTAAGAGTACATAATGTAAATCATGGGGCTTCCCTTGTAGCTCAGTCGGTAAAGAATCTGCCTGCAGTGCAGGAGACCTGGGTTCGATCCCTGGGTTGGGAAGATCCCCTTGAGAAAGAAATGGCAACCCACTCCAGTATCCTTGCCTGGAAAATCTCATGGACAGAGAAGCCTGGTGGGCTGCAGTCCATGGGGTTGCAAAGAGTCAGGCACAACTGAGTGACTAACACTTAAAGTAAATCATAGTTTATACCACAGTTGAGAATTCCAGTTAGATCTTGATTATAAATGACAGAACACAACAAGGAGATGAAGTATAAAATAAATATCTATTAAAAATTTTTATACTATAAAACAAAATTTTAATATTAAAAGTTAACATGGTTTCAAAAGGTTGAGTTAGCCACTTTTTGAAATTTCTGTTATACTGGAAAAACAAATATAATGCTACCAAATGACTGATGGTAGAAACTGCTAGGATCTTCACAGTGTCTTCAAGTGATCTCAACAAACTAAATTTCAAATTAAGGTAGCAAAATGCTATCCCTCCAAATGAAAAGCCGACCAATAATTTTATGAATGTGTCAACTATTAATACCTAACTTTACTGGACAAACTTCAGTTTATCAATATTTGTCTCAGAAGATAACAGTGGAATCCAATGTAACAAAGGAGATCACATAGGAAGTGTGTGAAACAGGGTCAATATTGAAACTCTGGGGAAAAATCAACATTTAAGAGTAGGACCGGAAAGACACCATCCTCAGATGGCCCTTTGTTGGCTCCTACAAAGCCTGCCCAACTCCTGAATGCCTGCTCTCTCATCTCTTAGTTCTCGGCAGATCTCCTGCAGTAAGGAGCTCAGGCCATGAGGCTGAATTACGGCTCCTCTCCCTCAGCCTGTGAGCTTACTTGCACCCTCAAATGTTTTTACTTATTTCTCTCAGAGAGGAAGATTCTCATATCAATTACTTCTTTCATGTCTGCTCTGTACTTCCTGTCTTCTCAGGGAACTCTTGCATCAATTATTTCCTCTGTCTTCTGAGTTTTCAAGTATATTACTGGCTCCTTCCCCTCAGTTTCTTATATCATTTCCCTCAAATTCTACATTTCAAAATCAAATTCTTTAATCATATGACATCTCTTCTATGCAGAATCTAAAAAGAAACGATACAAATGAACTTATTTACAAACCAGAGTCACAGAGCTAGAGAACAAACTTAGGTTGCAGAGGTTGGTGGGGTGGTGGGGGAAGGACTGGGGGAAGGGATACTTAGGGAGTTGAATGTGGACATGTACACACTGCTATATTTAAAATGGAGAGCCAACAAGGTTCTCCTGTTTAGTGCATGGGACTCTGCTCAGTGTTATGCGGCAGCCCGGAGGGGAGAGGAGTTTGGGGGAGAGCAGATAAATGTATATGTATGGCTGAATCCCCCATCTACCTGAAACTATCACAACATTGTTAATCGGCTGGACTCCAATACAAAAATAAAAAGCTTAAAAAAAATCGAATTCCTTACCCTTCTCATGCCCACTCAGCAAGGACCAGTACCCAAATCTGCTTCTCCTTCTTGGTATAGATCATCACACACCAGCTACCCAAACCAGAAACCATCAACCCCTCTTCATTCAACCAACCACCACATCCTACTTGTTATCTCCTTACCCTGGCTCCTTTATGTTGCTGGCACTTGTTTAATTTGGAACTTTATCAAATCTCATTTGACTGCAGTTACTTCTCTAATATAGAGGTTCACAGCCCTGGCTGTGCAATGGAATTATCTGGGAAGCAATAAAAAACCGCCAGTGTCTGGGTCTCAACCCCAGGCTGCTGATATAATTGGAGTCAACCTGGGCATTAGACTGCTCAAGTTCTCCAGGCAGCTCCTAAGTGCAGCCAGGGCTAAGCACCACTTCCCCAACTGGATATCCTACCTCAAATGGCTTTCCTAGCGTCTCTGCGCATCTGTAAAGAACCAGTCTTTCCACTGATGAAACTGCTGTGGACACTCCCTATTTAAGGCATTTCCGAGGTTCCACAACGTTTTCTAAATGCCTTTCATGCTCCTTAACGTGGCACAAAAGCTTCCGCCTGGAGATCTCGGCCTCCCTGGGAAGCTTCATGCTTAGCTACTCGGTCCACACACACCTCCTATCAGATTAAATTCCCTGCATGCAGTTCCAGAAAGGCCCCGGGTCAACCACTCCAACTCTGGGGCACACAATTCCTTCTGGTGGGAAGTCCCTCTCTGCTGAGACAACTCCTACCTTTCAGCATTTCAAAACAGCACTCCATACTATTTTCTGAGCCATCACTATGTGCCAAAGTGTGTTCTAGAGGCTTCCCACATATACATCATCTCATTACTGCTTAGGACAAAAGTGTGAAGTGTATTTTTACTGACTGCATTTTACCCATGAAGAAATTAAGACAGAGTGAGGTTAAATAATTTGTACAAGGTCCCACAGGCTCTAGAGCTTCTGTTCTCTGTGTCTCTAGCCTCTATGCTCTTCTGGGTTTTCGAAAATCTATTATTGAAATTCTACTGTAAAGGAGACTGTGTTATCAGTTGTGTATTCAAGTGTCTGGTTTAGTTCCTGGCATCAAAGAGGTACATGAAACAATAAAAACTGTTTGACTTGTACAGATTGGAGCTATTACCTGTCCTAATCTGGATGCATACTTCCCGTAATATAGCCTAAACTGTATCTTTTGTTACTTTTTAACAGGTGAAATAAACTTACACACCTGGTCCTTTGTTTATTGTTTTTAAAACATGACTGAGCAATTGGTATAATCAAAGTGTCCTTACTCTCTAACTGCTCAACTGATCTTTCATGTAACATGCATATCTTATCTGTTGCTAAAGATGTGGTTATTCACCTGCTTAAGAATTCACCTAACTGGAGAGCAGTACTAATCTGTGATTCTAGGCGGAAGAACCGTAACTGACAGACATGTGCCATGCACTCAGTCCTGGGCAGGAGGGGGACACATTACAAATCCATATAAAGATGAATCCAGCCCTGAAATCGTCTGACTCTCAGATGACTTTTCTTTTTTTTAATAGTCTTAGGGCTGCTGAATGTTTAAGATGAGATCATCTCTGATACACTGTGTGAGGAGCAAAAGTCAAAAATTTGCAAATAACAGTGAAGAAGAAACATATCAAAAAAAAGATGATGAAGGTTAGGGAATAAATTGATCTCAATTTGAAACTTACCAGTAAAGGAAAATTAAGAATATAAAACTTAGGTCGAAAACAAAAAGAAAAATATCATTAAAGCCAGATCTGTTATGCCAGTTCATATCAAAGAATTTAGCAGGAAACAAATAAATTTGATTCTAAAGTATCTGGAAAAGTAAAGACAGAGAACATCCGAGAAATTTTGGGGGGGGGGGGAAGGAATAATGGGGAAAGAGAGGAACTTTAGACCCCCAGATTTCACAATTATTAGATAGCTAAAGGGATTGCATTCATGTGACACTGGCTAAGATACAGACAAAAAAACTGACAAAACAGAAACTGAAGTCCCAAATTTGTTTCATTTATATGTGGAAATTTTGTATGTGGTAAAAGTAGCATTTCAAATGAATGGAGAAAGGGCAGATTACAGAATTTAGAAAATTTAAGTGAAAGAATTCATGCTTTTGAACTGTGGTGTTGGAGAAGACTCTTGAGAATCCCTTGGACTGCAAGGTGATCCAACCAGTCCATCCTAAAGGAGATCAGTCCTGAGTGTTCACTGGAAAGACTGATGCTGAAGCTGAAACTCCAATACTTTGGCCACCTGATGCAAAGGGCTGACTCACTGGAAAAGACCCTGATGCTGGGAAAGATTGAGGGCAGGAGGAAAGGGGGACAACAGAGGATGAGATGGTTGGATGGCATCACCGACTCAATGGACATAGGTTTGGGTGGACTCCAGGAGTTGGTGATGGACAGGGAGGCCTGGCGTGCTGCATTTCATGGGGTCGCAAAGAGTCAGTCACAACTGAGTGACTGAACTGAATGCCATAACAAACCACTTGTGGAATCTTCGTTCCCAACCAGAGATCAAGCCATGAGCCTTCGGAGTGGGAGCACTGACTCTAAGATCCTAGACTACCAGAGAACTAACCCTAGGGAGTATCAGATAGTGAGAACTCCTACAAAGGAAACCACTTGAATAAAAGACCTGGTATCACCCAACCACCAGTAGCACACTGTGCATCCAAACAACAAACAAAACAAAACAGCAAACCCGAGCATCCGCAGACAGGATTACCACCTCACTCAGCCCTGCCCATCAGAGGAAGAACAAACAAACAAAACTTAGCATAAATCTTACCGTATATGAAGCCTACACAAACCACTGCACCAATCTTAGAGGGGCAGAAAACAAAAGGAAGGAAGAATTCAACCTTGAAGCCTAGGGAAAGGAGACCTCAAACACAGTAAGTTAAAAAAATAATAATGAAAAGGTAGAGAAATACTGCACAAATGAAGGAACAAATTAGAAACACAGAAATCCAAACAAATGAAGAGGAAATAGGCAAACTACCTGAAAAAGAATTCAGGATAATGATAGTACAGATAATAAAAAACCTTGAAAGCAGAATGGAGAAAATGCAAAAATCAATTAACAAAGACCTAGAAGAATTAAAGAATAAACATACAAACAACACAATTAACTGAAATTAAAAATAGGAAGAATCAATAGCAGAATATCAGAAGCAGAAGAACGAACCAGTGATATGGAAGATAAAATGGTGGAAATAACTTCTGAAGAGCAGAATAAAGTAAAACGAATGAAAAGAGCTGAGGACAGTCTCAGAGACCTCTGGGACAATAGCAAACACAACAACATTCGAATTATAGGGGTCCCAGAAGAAGAGAGAAAAAGAAAGGGTATGAGATTATATGTGCTCAGATTATAGTTGAAAATTTCCCCAACATGGAAAAGGAAATAGTCAATCAAGTCCAAGAGGTACAAAGAGTCCCATACAGAATAAACCCAAGGAGAAACATGCCAAGACACATACTAATCAAACTAACAAAGATTAAACACAAAGAAAGAATATTAAAAAGCAGCAAGGGAAAAGCAAAAAGTAACATACAGGGGAAACCCCATACATTTAACAGCTGATCTTTCAGCAGAAACTCCGCAGGCCAGAAGGGAATGGCAGGATATATTTAAAGTACTGAAAGGGAAAAATCCACAACCAAGATTACTCTACCTGGCAAGGATCTCATTCAAAATTGATGGAGAAATCAAAAGCTTTTCAGACAAGTAAAAGTTAAGAGAATTCAATACCACCAAACCAGCTTTAAAACAAAAGTTAAAGGGACTTATACAGTCAAGAAACACAAGAAAAAAATCTACAAATCAAACCCCAATTAAGAAATGACAACAACAACATATATATCAATAATTATGGATTATATATATCAACATATATATATAATATATATATCAGCAATCTGTGGATTCAATGCTATCCCTGTCAAATTACCAATGGCATTTTTCACAGAACTAAAAAAAAATTTTCACAATTCATATGGAAACACAAAAGACCCCAAATAGCCAAAGCAGTCTTGAGAAAGAAGAATGGAGCTGGAGGAATCACACTTTCTGACTTCAGATTATACTACAAAGCTACAGTCATCAAGATGGTATGATAACTGGTATAAAAACAGAAATATAGACCAATAGAATAAGATAGAAAGCCCAGAAATAAACCTATGCACCTATGGGTAACCTTATTTTTGACAAAGGAGGCAAGAATATACAATGGGGCAAAAACAGCCTCTTCAATAAATGGTGCTGGGAAAACTGGACAGTTACATGCAAAAGAATCAAATTAGAACACTTCCTAACACCATGAAATGAATGAAGTCGCTCAGTCGTGTCCAACTTTTGCGACCCAGTGGACTGTAGCCCACAACGCTCCTCTGTCCATGGGATTTTCCAGGCAAGAGTACTGGAGAGGGTTGCCATTTCCTTCTCCAAAGGATCTTCCCAACCCAGGGACTGAACCCAGGTCTCCCAGATTGTAAGCCAGACACTTTACCCTCTGAGCCAATAAACTCAAAATGGAGTAAACACCTAAATGTAAGACCAGAAACTACAAAACTCTTAGAGGAAAACATAGGCAGAACACTTGATGACATAAATCAAAGCAAGATCCTCCACAATCTACCTCCTAGAGTAACGGAAATAAAAACAGAAGTAAACAAGTGGGATCTGATTAAACCTAAAAGCTTTTGCACAGCAAAGGAAACTATAAGCAAAGTGAAAAGACAACCCTCAGAATGGGACAAAACAATAGCAAATGAAACAATGGACAAAGGATAAATTTCCAAAATATACAAGTAGATCATACAATGCAACACCAGAAAAACAAACAACCCAATCCAAAAATGGGGAAAAGACCTAAACAGACATTTCTCCAAAGAAGACATACAGATGGCTAACAAACACATGAAAAGATGCTCAACATCACTCATTATTAGAGAAATGCAAATCAAAACTCCAATGAGATATTATTACCTCATACCAGCCATATGCCATCATCAAAAAGTCTACAAACAATAAATGCTGGAGAGGATGTGGAGAAAAAGGAATGCTCTTGCACTGTTGGTGGGAATGTAAATGGATACAGCCACTACGGAAGATGGTACGGAGATTCCTTAGGAAACTAGGACTAAAACCACCATATGACCTAGCAATCCACGCCTAGGCATATACCCTGAGGAAACCAAAATTGAAAAAGACACATGTATCTCATTGTTCACTGCAGCACTATTTACAATAGCTAGAACATGGAAGCAACCTAGATGTCCATCGACAGATGAATGGATAAAGAATTAGTGGTACGTATACACAATAGAATATTACTCAGCCATAAAAAGGAACACATTTGAGTCAGTTCTGATGAGGTGGGTGAACTTAGAGTCTATTATACAGAGTGAAGTAAGTCAGAAAGAGAAAGATAAATATCATAGTCTAATGCATATATACGGAATCTAGAAAAATGGTACTGAAGAATTTATTTACAGGGCAGCAATGGAGAAACAGACACAGAAAACAGACTTATGGACATGGGGAGAGGGGAGGAGAGGGTGAGATGTATGGAAAGAGAAACACGGAAACTTACATTATCATATGTAAATTGGATAGCCAACAGGAATTTGCTGTATGTCTCAGGAAACCCAAATCAGGGGCTCTGAATCAACCTAGAGGGGTAGGATGGGGAGGGAGATGGGAGGGAGCTTCAAAGGGAAGGGGATGTATGTATACATCCATCAATCCATGTATGGTTGATTCATGGTGAGGTTTGACAGAATACAAAATTCTGTAAAGCAATTATCCTTCAATTGAAAAAAAAAAAAAAAACCTACATATACATGTAAGTTTACAGATGCAGAAAGAGTCTGGCAAGATAACAAACTTAATAGAGGTTACCTCTGGGTGAGTAGTAGGGAAAAATGTTTTCCTTTGTTTTATACTTTATTAAGTTTTCTGAACATGTATGCACTTGTCAGCCAGCACTGTTCATACAAGGTAAGATCTATAAATGAAGAATCTCTGTTTGATAATTGGTAAAAATGAAATTTGTCTCTTAACTTTAACTTAACTTTTAACTGCTAAGGAGCAGTTAAAGAGACTCTACTGGGATTTCACAATTGTAGTATCTAGAAATAAAAGAAATGTGTTTAGACATAATTTACTTTCATAAAATCAACTAGGCTCAGCAGCAGAAATATAATTTTTTGGATTCAAAAAGACATTTAAATAGGTTACAAACATCCAGCCTTCTGAAATGTCAGCTCCATTAGAAGTAAACCAAACCAAGTCTAAATAATTTTTCATAAGTACTTGGCCTTAATTCACAGCTGCCTAGCAACAGGGTCCTGACACTGTCCAGAAGCCAATGTCTAGCACATGATGTATTTATTAAAAACAAAAATTTAAAGACCTGCCTGGATTTTGATCCTGGCAATTTCCCGAATTAACTAAAATGAGATCAATCACCTAGGAAAGGGGCTCGAAAAAGAGCTAAAACTTATGCCAAATCTTGACAGAGGCACAAAATTTTGCCTCAAATTTTATCTTGATTTCTTGAATAACTGGAATCATTCTGTTTTTCATTAGAATTGTCCAGACACCAAAGAGTTCTTTCACTTGGGCTGGGGGGTGGGGGTGGGGGTGGGGGTGGGGGGCAGGTGCAGGGCACAGTTCTAGTTCTAGTTAATCACCTTCAATATGTCCAATTAAAATGAAAAATTCAAATAATTGTGGCTTGTTATGATGTCAGTGGACTTCCCAGATGGTGCTAGTGGTAAAGAACCCTCCTGCCAATGCAGGAGATATAAGAGGCATGGGTCAGGAAGATTCCCCTGGAGACGGGCATGGCAACCCACTCCGGTATTCTTGCCTAGAGAATCCCCATGGACAGAGGAGCCTGGTGGGCTACAGTCCATGGGGTTGCAGAGAGTCAGACATGACTGAAGTGACTAAGCATGTATGATGTCAGTACAAGTAATATTTTATCTTCTGGGGGAAAAATTTTTGGCCTTGAACTAACTTTGGGGAAAACCTCCATCCAAGCCTATCACATCCTCCTAGAAGAACCATATTAGTAACTTATTATAGGAACAAATATGCTTATTTTATGGGTTTATAAATATCTCAAATCAGAAATTGTTAACATCCTATACGTACAGGGTCCAAACTTCACAGGACAAGCTAAACCTACAGCCGTAAAGAAAAGTTAAAAATGTGGTGGTATATATATGCGTTTATCAAACTCGTAGAACTCTAGGCTAAAAAGGGTTCATTCTACTGCATGTAAATTGCATCTTAATTTTGTAAAATCGGAAAAAAGTGCCCTATGCGATTTATTTACTTATTGCTAAGAAGCTAATTACAGATTAAACAATCCTCTTGCTTGTCCTCTCCTGTTACCTACTTTACAAATTTATTTTTTAAACAGGTAGTTCATGGATTTGTCTAAACTACATTCTTCCGGCTACTCTCTCTTTGGAAAACCTCTTGCATCATCACAATCTATCCCCTTCTGCTGTATCACTCTTATCAGCCTATATACACACATTTTTTTCTTTCATCTTAAAAACAGAACACAAAAACATAGTTAAGTTTCCTTAACTATGTACACAGCTCTCCAGCTACCAATTCATTTCTGTTGCCCTTCACAACAAAACTCACCAAATCTGTCAACATCTGCTCTCTCTACTTCTCCAGTCTGTTTTCTTTAACCCACTCCCATGCCCGCTCCCCAACTTCACTGAACTAGCTCTTACCAAGAACATCTCCATGTTGCTAAATCCAATGGCCAATTCTGTTTTCAACTTAACCTTAATCTACCAGCCATATCTGATACTTTCAAAATCACACCTTCCTCTCAAACACTCTCCACTTGGCATCCAAACCTCCATTCTCTCTTGGTTCTCCTCCGAACCACTGGCTTCTCCTCATTCGTGGTTGCTGGATCCTCCTCTAGAAACAACCGAGAGCCCTTTGTATTAGTCCTCTGACTCCTCTGTCAACTCGTCCTCGAGATGGTATGACAGCTCCTGTCAGACTCATGTATCCAACTGTCCTTTTGCCTATCTCCATTTTGATGATTAATTGTTACCTCAAACTTAACATACTTGAAACTGAACTCTTTATACTCCAAATCTCTGACCGTTCCCCAGCCCACACAGAATACTCCTCCCATCTCTCTCTCCATCGCAGTAAATGTCAACGCCATTCTTCAACTCTTCATAGACCAAAAGAGATCACTATTGACATTCTCTTATATCCTACATACAATCCATTAATAAATCCTACTGGCCCTATCTTTAAAATGTATTCTGACTAGAGAACCAAGTTGTGGTTACCAGTTAGGGGGGACAGACAATATAGAGGTCGGGGATTGGGAAGCACAAATTATTGGGTATAAGATAGGCTCAAGGAAGTATTGTTCAACATGAGAAATATAGCCAGTGTCTTATAAAACTACAGATACCAACAAAAAAGCAGATGGACAATGAAAAATGTAACAAAATGTACAAAAAAATGTAATTAAAAAACCCAATCTATGTACAAAGAGGTTGTGTTAGAATATTGCTGGTTTATATTTATGATGGTGGTCCTTATTTTGAATTTTCATTTAGTTCTTCGCTATACATCTGTATCCATACCCACAATAAAAATGATTTAATATTTACAAAAAATAAAATAAATGTGGGACTTCCTTGGTGGTCCAGTAGCTGAAACTGCACTCCCAATGCAGGGGCCCTGGGTTCAATCCCTGGTCAGGGAACTAGATCCCACGTGCCACAACTAAGAGCTGTAACTAAAGATCCCACATGTCATGCTGCAATGAAGACCCAGCTCAGGCAAACAAATAATTAATAATATCAAGCCTTCAATAAACTCACAGTTTAAAAAATAAATGAAACAAAATAAAATGTATCTTGAATACAAACATTTCTCATGCACTCTGCTGCTACCACTCTGACCCAAGTGACCATTTCTATCTTGAATTATTGTAATGTGTTCCTGATTCATCCACCTGTCCTGCATTAGGCCCACCTAACCCCACAACTCTACTCCCAAGCTTTCCAATACAGTAGTCATTAGACAGAAGCTATAAAGCACTTGAAATGTAGTTAGCACGACTGAGGACCTAATTTCTAGACTTTTGTGGTTGTTGCTTAGTCGCTAAGTCCTGTCTTAGCATCGTTAATACCCTTTGCAACTCTTTGTGACTCCATGGACTGTAGCCTGCCAGGCTCCTCATGCCTGGGAAATCCAGTGTGCAGGATTTCCCAGGTAAGAATACTGGAGTGAGTTGCCATTTCCCTCTGTAAATTCCTAAACTTTTAAAATTTTAATTAACTCAAATTTACAAACTGAAGCAGTAGAAAATATTTTTCCATTAAAAAACAGCATGACTATTTTGGTAGTACTGCATTTCAGCCCAATTGTTGAAACTTTAACATCTAAACTGAAACGTTCTCTAAGTGTAAGGTAACAGATTTTGAAGGCTAAGTAACCAAAATCCATCTCACTAAAATCTAATTATGTTGACTTCATGTTCAATGATAAACGTTCTGGATATTGGGGTAAATAAAATTTATCATTCAGATTAAGTTTATCTGTTTCTTTTCACCATTTTAACCTGACTACTAGAAAATTTAAAATTATGTGACTTAGGTCGTCCTACTGTCATCACACAGCCGAGTGATCCTGTTTTGTGGAGTAATTCTCTTCCAAACTCTCCTGTTGACTTTGCGTCTCAGTTCGCATAAGTCCTTAAGATGGTTAACAAGGTCACTCGACCCCTCCTTTCTCACATCACCAGCTGTCAGATCTCTCCCCTATCCCTCCCTTGGTTGTACTGCATTCACCCCGGACTGTGCGCTGCTCCTCAAACCATGTCCAGCAATGTTCTCCCTCATGGCCTTTGTCTCTCAAGTTCCCTCTGCTGATAACTTGCTTCCCCTAGATATCTATCTATGTGCCTTATTCCCCAGTTTCCTTCAAGACTCTGCTCGGTTGTCAGTGCATCAGAAATGCCTGACTACCCCATGTCAGCACTTCTTGATTCACCATGATTTTTCACCACAGTACTTCTCTGTTTGACTGTACTGCACATTTACTTGCTTGTATGATCATTATCTGCCCACAGCACACATGACACATCTGTCACAGAGACACATGCACCCCAATGTTCACTGTAGCACTATTTACAATAGCCAGGACAGGGGAACAACCTAAATGTCCATCAAAAGAGGAATGGATAAAGAAGATGTGGTGTATGTATGCATATATATTTACACACACACACACACACACACACAGGTAAATACAACGGAATACTGCTGCTGCTAAGTCACTTCAGTCGTGTCCTACTCTGTGCAACCCCATAGACGGCAGCCCACCAGGCTCTGCCGTCCCTGGGATTCTCCAGGCAAGAACACTGGAGTGGGTTGCCATTTTCTTCTCTGATGCATGAAAGTGAAAAGTGAAAGTGAAGTTGCTCAGTCGTGTTCGACTCTTAGCAACCCCATGGACTGCAGCCTTCCAGGCTCCTCCGTCCATGGGATTTTCCAGGCAAGAGTACTGGAGGGGGGTGCCATTGCCTTCTCCTAAACACTGTCATACAGAGTGAAGTCAGAAAAACAAGTATATATTAATGTATATATGTGGAATCTGAACAAATTGGTATAGACCATCAGAGACACAGATGTAGAGAACAAATGAAATGTATGGACACCAAGGGAGGAAGGGTGGGTGTGGGATTAATGGAGAGATTGGAATTGACATATACACACTATTGATACGATGTATAAAACAGATAACTAATGTGGCTCAGTGGTAAACAATCCACCTGTCAATGCAGGAAATACAGGAGATGCAGGTTCGATCCCAGGGTCGGGAAGATCCCTGGAGGAGGAAATGGCAACCCACTGCAGTATTTTGCCGGAGAAAAATCCTGGCATGGACAGAGGAGCCTAGCGGGCTACAGGTCTACACATTCACAAGAGAGTCGGACACAAATGACAAACCACACACACTGAGAACACACTGTAAGCACAGGGGACTCCACTCACTGCTCCACGATGACCTCAACGTGAAGGAAATCCAAGAAAGAGGACATATATGTATACTTAGAGCCGATTCACTTTGCTGCACAGTAAGCGAAAACCACCACAACATTGTAAAGTGACTATACTCCAATAAAAATATATGTCAGATGAATGAATGAATGCACGAATACATGAATGTCTGCATGGAAGCATGTGATACAAATTCAGGAGATAGGCATATTCAATGAAAACTAAATCTCCTCCCATCACCAACCACAACCTAACCATTCCCCCTTTCCCTAGTGACAGCTACGATGCCAGTTTCTATATAACCTTTCAGAAATACTCAAGGCATATACTAACATATATGCATACATATACCCTTTTTCCCTTACACATATGGTCAAAAAAAATCAGTTTGCACATTGCTTTTTTACCACTTAACAATACTGTATCTATTTTAGATGTCTTTCCCTACCTATTTACATTCATATGTAATTTTGCTTCAACATTTACTTTGTTAGCTATATTTCTT
The DNA here is from genome assembly GCF_000754665.1 of Bison bison bison. NCBI lineage: Eukaryota > Metazoa > Chordata > Mammalia > Artiodactyla > Bovidae > Bison > Bison bison. Next base: position 8,937,821 of record NW_011494956.1, on the reverse strand, counting down.
TTTATAGCTCTAGCAGCTTGCATCCCTTAATAATGGAAGGCTTTTAGTGTTACAAACATTAATAGTAAAATCTTTTTATTACTACAACTAATGCTGCAATGACTACATATATCTTTACACACATCAGTTGTACCAAATATCTGTACAAATTCATCCTCTGTTCAGAAATGTGTGAATGTATCCATTTCCACATAACCTTACCAACTCAGTGTTTTATCAAACTTTATTTCTGTTAATCTTTAGGTTAAAAATAGCATCTCACTTTGATTTTATTTTGGTTTTATTATTATGAATAGGCTAATATGCTTTGTTTAAAAGTCATCTAAATTTTCCTTCCTGAGAATTAGGACCATCTTCCTACTGGCTATTGGTGATTCACTGGTGGACTCTCTTTAAATACTGAAAGGGTAAGAATATTCTTTGTTATAGCTGGTGAACATATTTTTCCCAATTTGACACTTGTCTTTGGCTTTTATATATGATTTTCTCTTCACATTTGAAAAGAATGTTGTCAATCTTATACTTCTTTCCTTTTATGACTTTAATGTCATATTAAAAAGGTCTGTGAACACATAAGAGATGCAGGTTAAATCTCTGAGTCAGGAAGATCTCCTGAAGGAGGGCATGGCAACCCACTCCAGCATTCTTGCCTGGAAAATCCCATGGACAGAGGAGCCTGGCGGGCTACAGTCCACAGGGTCACAAGAAAGTCAGACAAGACTGAAGTGACTTAGCACGCACAAGTTTGGTATTTCCAGTTAGATATGCTATTCTTGAACTTAATTGTCATTCATTACATACTAAAGACTGTATTAAACATCCCCCATGTTTTCTACACTGATACCTTCATTTAAGTTTTATATTCTTGACCATCTGGAATTTATTTAACGTGAGAAATGAATGACCCAATTTTGCCCCCTAGATGGCTACTTCAGGCTACCAATGGTAGATGGCGACCGTCTAATGAGAACTCTACTCCCCTCCCCACGCTACATGAAGTCTACCTTACTGACTACCTTCAGTCGTACTACTAAGTCTACCTTATTGATTGTCTATTTGCTCCACTGATGTGCCTCTTTATGTGACAGCATCACATGCTTCGCTTTGTTCATGATTAACATTTCCAACAGAGAATAAGGAGATTCAGAAAGTGTCAAGCGTTTCCCTCCTTCCCATACTACCTTTTAATTATTTGTTAGTAACAGTTTTAAAGGACTATAGATCAGTTTCAAATACAGGAAGAGGTCAATTCTGGAAGAGGTCCATTCATTCTGCAAAAAGGGAAGAGTCCACAGTCTTCAGACTGTATTTCTAATTCTAGCCAGTCATCTAGCAAATGACATGTCACTGAAGAGAGAGTCGGGTAGGGAGAACAATATGATGGCTCAGGGGATATTTATCACCTTTATTTGAAAAATAACTCAGGCCCCACAGATCAACAGCACCATCTTCATAAAGCAGGCACACATTAGTTTGTAAAGACAGGGGAAATAGCAAATCTGTAAAGATCTGATCTGATCTGATGTATAAGATGCATGTCGGGATTGGTGACTGTATAAACCAGAAGTCACCCTGACTTCATTTGTTAAGTCTTTTTTTTAAAGTTTTCTTTCTATTTATGGTTTAGCTACATACTGGGCATTACCTGTATGTACCCCATAACACTGCTGTGTTCTATACTGTTGCATCTGTACTCAGTCATGTTAACCAAAGTTGCTAAGATTAAATCCAACACCATCACTACACTTTGTAACACGGGTGACCATGGTATCACTGTAATTGGTAAGGCTGAGAAATAGAAAAGTTCATAAGATCTCCAAAGTTATGGTTAAAATGACCTTTAGTGTATGTGGTTCCAAAATGGAAATCAAGCATCCTTACAGCATAAATGAAGACAGAAGAAGTGAAATGCACATTCCTATATATCACAGGCATGGAAGCCAGAGTCGGAGTGTTTTTGCAGCTGTCAGAAAACAAGACTTCTAGGATTACCCACCAAAGGACCACCTAACCCGACTCTTTCCAAGGAACCAGAGAGGATCCTTGAAGTGACCGTAACCCCCCACCCCCCGAAAAAACCCAACTCTACAGCCCTCAGGGCATACTCCCAATGGGCCAATAAATCTTCTATGTCAGTCCTTCCTTGCCTGGAGGATCCAGTCTTTTCTCTTGGCTTTGATAAGCATTTTTACTTGGAGGACACCTTTTAAAACCCTTAGCTAGCTCTCCCTTTCTCTGGTATCCATAACCATAAATACCCTGGATTCTTCAATCTGAAAGGAGAAAAACATTTCTTTCTCCTTCTCCTCACATGTCAGAATTTAAAGAGGGCCTACTAATTTCTTAAATGAACTGCTAATTCAAGCTCTGGTATCAGGAACGTTATCATTGTTTTCGTTTAGTTCATCAAATGTCAAAGCTAAAAGATCTTAGAAATCATATAGTCCATTTACTCTGGGTTTCTTTTGTAGGACTTTTCCTTTTCAATGTCCATCCAAAAACATTCAGCTCTTCCAGAGGCTGGATTCTATTGTTTTTCAATGGTTTCTTTATTTTTAGTTAAAATATGTCCCTTTGTCCTTTTTCTGTTTACCTTGCTGAGACAAGGACAACTTTTAATTCTTGATTTCCACTTCCACCTCCTTAATTAGGATTTCCAAGTGTTGAACACATTATCTTCTGATTAATAATTAAGTTTACCATATGGCCTCAAACGATTTGGTTCTTCCAAGCCTTCCCAGTAATTCTTCCCATGTGCCTGGTCATAGGACGCAAAGAGGATGACTATAGTGGGAGAGGGTAGTATCCCTCTTCATCAAAATACATTTCTGGGCTCCACTAGACACCTAAAGAATCAAAAACCAGGTGGCAATGAGTATTTTAAATAAGTAAGTGCCTCAGATGATTCTGAGGATCAAGCAAGACTGGGACAAACTGCTACAAGGACCCTTTTTCTCTGTGCTCAAATTCAGGAAGCAGTGATGTCTAAGTAGACTCTTTCTACTCCACTTATCTCCACTTTTGTCTTAAAAAGAGAAAGGGCTAAGTGACCCTTATTTATCATTAATTATTATTATTTATTGTCTCTTGTGCTTACATGTTATATCTTTTCAGCGTTTAGCCTATTTTCAGCCACTACTTTTAGCACCTCACCAGAGCCAACAGACCCACCAGATGGCACAGAGACGCTGTCTGTTGTCTAGAAAAGAGAGTGAGCGGAAAGCAGCATATTTTATCTTGGACCAACAGTCACTGAATGGCTGGAGTAGATCAACACAGCTGGGTGCAACCACAAGATCAGGCCCGATGAGCATCAGAATACCCAAGGGCACTTAATTGGAAATCACTCTCACGAAGAAGCCCATAACCCCTCTGAGATGCTAACTTGCCCCAGACCCTGTTACAAAGAAATCACTCAGATAGTAAAGAATCTGCCTGCAGGAGACCTGGGTTTGATCCATGGGTCAAGAAGATCCCCTGGAGAAGGGAATGGCTACTCACTCCAGTATTCTTGCCTGGAGAATTCCATGGACACAGGAGCCTAGGGAGCTATAGTCCATGCAGTCATAAGGAGTCAGACACAACTGAGCGACTAACACTTTCAAGAGAAGCTCTTTTTCTAATATTTACAAAAGGTGCCAAAGGCTACAGACAGATTCAGTTTAAAAGTTGCATTCTTAAAACAAATTTAAAACTTTAGGAAACAAACTCAAAAAGACCAAAGACCATCCATGAATTAGAATTTCAAAGCAGTTCTTTTCCTTGGCAAATAAAAACCGGGATTATTGTATTCCATATGCCACGCTGTTAACACTGCACCGTTATCGGTACTCTTATTTCAATACTGTCTTCCACTTGAGAGCTATCGCTGAAGCTACATTTAAACCATACTGTCAAGAGCACAAAATCTCAGATATCAGTATCAACAAACTCTTTTGTATTAAAATCTTACCCATGAAAAGATTCTGCAAACTTTTAAAAAATAAGTTCTACTGGGTCCACTTGGCACACAGTAAGTGCTCAGTTAGAAGTCTCTTCATTTCTCTGTGAGAGAAATTGCCAAGAGAGCTACCAGACTGTGCAAGAGAAAGCCAAGTGCCAAAAGCAAAGCCCCCTGCTCATGGTCTCCAGCTTCAGAGTCAAGAACCAAAAGTTCACTTGAAAACTGGTTGCTTAACACTTGGTAGAAAGAAAGAATGTTATTACACCACAGGTTCCTGTAGCCACTTGCAAAACAGAGTTAGCTCATAATATACTTAAAGCACAGCACTTGTACCTGCTCCTTAACAACAATGTAAAAAGGAAAACATAGGCATCCGGCAAATCTTCCCTATGACTTGCACACCAGAGATGAGAGATTTCTAGGCCACCATGAATGGTTTCTAATGGCATAAAAATAGGTAAAGCCAAGAGAACATCTAAATCAGACATTCTCTGGGTCTTCGGAATTGGAGAGAAATGAATAGGAAAGGTTCACACCCCCCAGACCTCAGTTTTTGCTTAAGAGTTTACATATAAGGCAGGAACCACAGGTATTTCACTCCAGAAGTCTTCATTCAGTATGCTATTCTTAAATTGAAGGCTTAACAGTCTCAATGACTTCTGCACTGCTGTTGCTGGTGTGGTAATGTACTGTCATACCTACATTTATAATCGTAAGTAACATATTTTTGATAACTATAATCCATGATGCTGTCAAAGTTATGTATCATATGTGAAGTCACCTTTTTTATTTTTTAGGGCTCTCTAGTCCATTAACACTATATACATTCTTTGGTCAAAATGATAAAGATTCTTATTCTAATCAAACCTATAACTTGGTAAATCCATTTTAAGCTCCTGTAAGTTAGTTATCTTAGAGAAAAACAATTCAACCGCTTCATACTGCTATTCCTTAAACCCTTAATCTTAATTCAAAAATGGTCTGAAAAGTTTCAAAATCTCTGAATTCTGTTGTCAATACGTGAAGCAAAGAAAATCTTCTGGGAAGCCCAGAGATCGTAGCAAGGAGCAAGAGAAATTTTTAATAACCTCCTTTAACGTTGCTATCTTTCTCAGTCCTCTCCTTAGACCAGCTAAACATTTAGAAAACCGTTTAACATTTGCTCCATATGCAAATGTGGAACTACGGTTCAAAGAATTTTCTGGCTAGCATATATTACTAACTTCATGGTGCAGGGTGGGGGCTACATTTTAGTAAGTGCCTAATCAGAAATATCTGGTGCTCAGCACTGGTTTCCTAAGAGCTAACTTTAAGAGATGCATAAAATCGTAATATATATAAACACATACTATACGGGAGCAAAGAGCTTCTCTATGTGTTACTTGTAAAAGGAAACATTTTTGCTTTACTCATTATGAACTTCAAGTGAAAAGCCATTTTTTGAATGCTTTCATTTCATGCATATCGCTTCCAAGCTTTTCTTCCTTCTTACCCTTTACAGCAGATAAACATTCTCCTCTTTCCACACGCTTACTTGCTCTAAGTTTACTATCTTTTTTTTTTTTAAAGAGGGAAACTACAACACATCATTTCAATTAAACTCAAAATATTTCTCCCACATTTCTTATTCAAAGATCTTTAGGACTAAGTCTCATGCTTCTCACAGAAGATAAAATAATCTCTCACTAAATGTAAACGATGTTTCGTGCTTCAATTTCATTTTGAGCCTTAATATCTACTGTGCAAACTTGTGCCACCTAAGTATTCCTTATATACTTTATAGTGGCTTAGTTTTTTCCATAATGTTATATATGGTTTAATGATCATTTCCTCTATCACTAACTTTCTCACATCTCCATTAATGACACATAAATTATTTTTAATTAAAAAAAAACAAACACCTCTTCAAAAAAGTATGTTACTTGGAATATGTTACTCTATACTGTTTCTCAAATCCTCAATATAAAAGAATAAATTTTAAATGACTATTTTTTCTTTATTCACTAATTAAGTCAGATTTATGACCGCCCCTCCCCATTCCAGCTACTGTGAATTTTGAATGAAACAACCTCAATTGTAACAGAAGAAACATCTGTTGCTTTTTTTCTTCATCAGGGCTTTCCAAACTGAAAGAAAGCCTTTGCCTGACCTCCTCTCCCTCTCCACCCGCCACCCCCTAACACTAAGTTCCTTCAAACTTTTTTTTAAAGTAAACATATTATTGAAAAGTGTACCGTGTCCATTTAAAATGTCTTAGTTTATCTAGAAACATTCACTTTACTGAAGTTCATAGAACAAGTAAATGTTACATACACCACAAAACCAGAGATGTGACTGGGGGAATACTCATTGTAACTGAAAAGCAGGCTTCAGGACAACACTCGAAGAGATCAAGCTGTCACACATTCTGGGCTCAGGCAGGACTGCTTACGGCTAAAATTTTCTTCACAGGATCCAGATTCATATAGGATCTTGCACGCTGTATTTTCCTTGCCAATCCAATGCTAACATAATGGCAGTCCCTTCCAAGAGGCAGACACCAAATGGTGCCACCCACACTCTCACACTGTGCCTGGTAATAAACCATAAAGCAGTGGAATGCACCGGCCCCTTTATGAGCAAACAATGCCTTAGCTTCATTAGAATACAGCTGACATTTTCAAAGCACAAATACTTTTAAGAAAAATGAACTAGGAAAAAAGGGAATGAAACAGCTATAAAAGCTGAAATATTTTTCTTAAGTGTCAGGTTTATTCCAAAGATCCTGAGGAAGCGGATTTTACTCTTGACAATTTCAAAGTTTTCATAAATGAGAAAAAAAATTGTATGGTAAGAGGCAAAGCTTATTTTATTAACCACTGGAAAGAAATGAAACTAAAAACTCCCTTCTGAATTGCATTCACAAGTAAGAACCACGAAGTACCTTTAAAAGGATTTGTTTCTTTAATTGCTTCTTTGGTTCTTGAACAGAGAAAATGGAGCTCCAGAATTATTTTTACATTTTAATTGATTTATATAAGTAACTGAGTGATGAACTAAGCTTACTCTACCCCTCCCCCGCTGCCCACCCCAACCCCCATACCCTGTAGTTTTCCTGTCTGCAACAAGCAAGGACGTCTTGAAATCGGCGTGCTCCTGGCTATTTATCAATTTAACATTGCTGCTGTTGAAAGAATATAAAATAAACGCTGTAAAAAGGCACCCAGCAATAAGAAACAAAATGATCTCTCTTACCTGGTCTAAAGAAGCATGCCTCTCACTGCAGTACCAACAACACTCTACAGTCTTTGTTACCATTCACTGGAAACTTGAGACTGTGTCAGACATGAGCAATCGAGCTCAGAGACGCTCAATTTAACATACTTCTCAGTAAAACTAAAAAGATGCTCAAGAAAATTGTTTTGTTACTGGCTTTTAAAAGAGGAGTACTGTCTAATGCCACAAAAACACTTAAAAAGAAACAAAGTCATATTAAAGACTTTCAGAAATAGCCTTAAAATAAAAGTGGTGAAACAACAAAATACCTAACTCGATCCTAACACTTTTCTAAAAATCACTTGAATTTTAACTGGCCAAAAAATAAGATGGAACTTACTCATGAACTCTGCATATTTTGAATTATACATATCAGGGTATTTGCTGGCTCCGAAGCAGTCACAAAGGAGGAGATTTTAGTGCATCTTGAAGGCAGAGCAAAAGCACCATGAGTTGCAGGGGGTAAAAAAGGAGAAACTCTTGAAAAACTGGTCAGCCTTTTCAACCTGTAATAACTGTCCAGCTCCTCTGGGAGGAAAAAAAAAAGTCCTGGTTCTGCCCCCTGAGATAGGAGGCTATGCTTCAATGCCAAAATGAATGACAGGCCCATTTCTGATATCAACAAAGAGCAGCTTAGTGGTGCTTTCACTTTCCCACACAGTTAGAAGTTCTAATTTTTTCAGGTTAGTACCTTTATATCTAGGGTTAAGTACCTTTCACTACTTTCCCAAGAGAGAACCCAATTATGTTGTCCTAGTTTTTTAAATGATTAATTAAAAATACATACTTAATTGTCTTACTGTTTTTTCCTAGGCAGGAAGCTGAACAAAAGATGACCTCTTAAATTCCTTTCCAAATCTAACCTTTGCCATATCAGATTACCATACGACTAATTATTAATATTAATAAGGTGCTCCTGCATCGGGCCATGAGGACACCAAGAGAAACAAAAAGTAGGTAACAAATATAAAAAGGTAAAGGAGATGATAAACTTTTCAACTAGCTAGGTGCAAAATCATTTATTAAAGTACATGTCCCTGATTATACAAATTCAAAACAATAAACACTTCTGATCAACAGACATATGAGCCAAGCACTATTTTGGGCTCTGAGATACAGCAGGGAACACAACAGACAAAAGTCAAATGTAATAAACCCCTGTCTCCAGTGCGTTTGCTTATATCTCAGGTCCCTGAAAATATAACTCCTGGACGACTAAGGTACCCTTCTTCCTTTGATTAGTTATCACCTAATGTGAAATATTCTCCCTTGAAAGTACAGCTTACTCCAGAGGGCAAGGATCTTCTGCTTGCTTCATTGGTATATCCTCAGTGGCTAAGACAGAGACTGTTAAGACACTCAAATAAACATATACTGAATAAAAAACTCCAACAGAGCTTTTTCTTAGCCAAATTTTTCTTTATAAATGGATTATGTATGTACCACATCTTACACATAGAGATATGTCAAAAAGATTCAGCAGAATGTAAATTAAATTGAACTGCAAATACTTATTAGCTTAAAACTGAAAAATACAACCTCAATGGACCTGTAGCTTTTCAGATTCTAAAATCTGTTTTCAGTAACAAATATGAGGTCACTGTAATATTTGAGTAAAGGGATCAGTTAAAATTCTATACATTAAGGTTTTATAGACCATCATTTTTCAGGGCATTTTGAATTAAAAAACAAAACAAAACAAAAAACTTGAAAATTACATGGCGCCCAATCAGTTTCGTGTATTAAAATCTAGTATGGATACCTCTGTTTATACACCCACATTTGAAAACAATCTTCCTATCCCTGCTTCTCACTGTTCTTGATTGCCTTACCAGAAACAACACAATACCTCTGACCTACGAGGTCAGCCCGAAGTGATAGCCCATGTCATCCAAGGCCAGGATATTCTGGGGCTAGAAAAGGTCATACCTACTCTGTTACAGTCTTAAAGCAAAACGAAATTAAACTTCCTAGTACTCAGGTACATGGATCCTACTTCTAGGATCCCTAGGACTAGACAGTGATTTACATGTTCAAATATTCTGTCCGGAATAGTTAGTACAATAAACTATTAGTTAGTACAATAAACTTCCTGAGGTCAGGAAGATGCTGTGGTGACTGAGGTCAAGCAATCAATACAATAACATGGAGCCAGGGCTTCCCTGGTGGTCCTGGGGTTAAGAATCCACCTTGCAATGCAAGGGACACCGGTTCCATTCCCTTGCCAGGAAGATCCCACACGCAACTAAGAGCAGCTAAGCCTGAGCAGCACAACGACTGAAGCCCGTGTGCATCTACAGCCCAGGCTCCGTGACAAGAGAGGCCACCGCAATAAAAAGGCCACACTCAGCGAAGAGTAGATCCACTCCCCGCAAGTAGAGAAAGCCCTTGCAAAGCAACGAAGACCCAGCACAGCCAAAAAATAAATAAATAAATCTTAAAAAAAAAAAAAAAAGATGGAGCCCAAGTCGGATTCCATTGGTCCTGCAGGCGCAACGTTGCTTCTCCCTGCCATTCACCTTTCCTTTGTATCCAGCAACGAGCTAAGCAGCAACTGACCTACCCCCTACTGTCTGCTCCTGAGCTCTGATCTTAAGCCCGCCTCTATTCTTCCACGTGTCTTCTCCTTATCTGCCCTCCTTGCCAGTGCCTTCTTTCAACTCCCAAACTTCCTTCACTCACACTATCCTTTAATCTCCTCCCAAGCCCTTCTAAGAAGGCAGCTTGAGCACTACCTTCTGTACACCTTCATGGGCCTGTGACACACTGTGGGGAAACTTAGGAGTCTTCCCATTTGCAGAATAAAATGCATCCATTGTAGGTTCTCCCCAACAGTTTCTCCTTAATCTTAGATGGAAAATCAATTTAAGGCAATTCCCTGTCAGGCCAGTGATTAGGGCTTGTCTTGGTCAAGGAACTAAGATCCTATGAGCCACATAGCATGGGAGAAAGGAACCAGGGAGGAAGAAAGGAAGGAGGGAGGGTGAGAGAAAAGAGGGAGGAAAGGAAAAAAGTGAGAGACGAGGGAAAGAGAGAAGAAAATACACTTACGCATCATTTATTTATAATACTGATTGGACAGATTGATTATCTAGCAAACATTAAAGGACTCAAGGCATTCTCTTCCCCAGGGTTATAAGCTGATTCACTTGGACTAAGCTCTGCTCTGTTTATTGGCAACCTGACCAAAGATTAACCATATTTTACAGGTACACGTATGATGCTACAGGCAGAAAGGACACTATGATAGCACAATGGCAGTTTTTACTTGCCCCGTGCCTGCTTACTACAACTCTCTACCAGATCCATATCATGAGGGATATACTTATTCGCGTTTTCAAGTAAAATGTCTAATCTCTCTGATGAGGGCTATGCCTAAAGCAAAGGGTTCCTGCTATGACTTGCAAGGATAAGTGCTGGTTCCTTAAGAACATCACATAGTGACTTGACTTTTGCACCTCTTCTCTCTCTTTCTACCCTTTAAATGTAAACATTTTCCAAGCCTCTGCCTTTGATGCTCCTTTATCCAAGGTTTCCATTCCCTCTTTAGAGGACATAACCCATTTCTATGGCTTTATTACCTTTACGTACGTGACTACAAACATGCACACGTCTAATCTTAGTCTCTGCTCTCAACTCTTATTTGTAGTTGCCTATTGGACATTTCTGTCTACATGTCCTGCGAAGTCAATGCAACTTCTGAACTCCACCTCTACCGTCCCAAAGCAGCTCACCTACCTACGTTCCCCATCCTTGTTACAGGCACATGGTAGAAAGTGGTTTTCCATTCTCGCCTCTTCCTTACCATCCAAAGGCCCACACTGTTTCCACACTTTTCTTTTTTATAAAACACACATCACTTCCCTGATTTAAAAACAAAATAAATAAAAACTATATCTTTTGATGACTTCCTGATGGCTAGAGCTACATTGTCAACATTGGTAGCCTTAGCCTCATGTGTGCATGTGAGCTAAGTCGCTTTAGCTGTGTCCAATGATACTGGAGTAGGTTACCATGCCCTCTTCCAGGGGATCTTCTCGACCCAGGGACAAACCCAGATCTCCTGCACTGCAGGCAGATTCTTCACCACTGAGCCACCAGGGAGGCCCCAGCCTTAGCTTTGGATGGCTATTTAAACTGACTACAGCTAAATAAAATTAAAAATTCAATTTCCCAGTTGCACTAGACATATGTTAAGTCCTCAACATGTGGACAACAGCTTGCAGACACAGAACATTTCTATCATCACAAAAAGTTCTATTAAATATCTCTGGTCTAGCAATACAATAATAGCAAACGACTTAAGACTGCTGTCTAAATTTTCCTCAATCTAGCCGCAATCTATGACCTTTTCTAAACTTCTACCAAAATCCTTATGCATGCTTTAGTCACAACTGAATTTAATGAAGCCCAAAGAATCAAGGTGAAGGCTTTCCAGGATGAGGGAGGCATTTGCCAGTACCTTGGAGAAGGATCTATGGAAGGGGAAGAAACCAAAGGAGTTAGATAGAACAGACGGGGTGGGGTGGGGTGGGGGGCGGCGCAGAAAGAGAGTGTGCTCAGCCATGTCTGACTCTTTGCGACCCCATGAACTATAGCCTGCCAGGATCCTCTGTCCATGGGATTCTCCAAGCAAGAATATTGGAGTGGGTTGCCATGTCCATCTCCAGGGGGTCCTTCCTGACCCAGGGATTGAACCTGAGTCTCTCCTGTCTCCTGCATTGGCAGGCTTCAATACTTCACTGCTGCACCCCCTGGAAAGCCCACAAGTCAGGAAGGACCGAAACTTCAGACCTAAGATTTTAGCCCAAGAGAAAGAATGTGCTGCAGGGGAGAAAACATGAGCATTGGAGTCAGAATATTTCATCGAAATTCAGGTGTTGGTTGAATTACAAGATAAACTCCTCTCAAGCTAGTCTGACCTGAAAAGAAACCCACTGCCTCAACTTGCTCACTGAATGCAAGAAAGAGTAACAGAACCAAACTAGGAGGGTCAAGGAAGCAGAGGGTCTTAGGAACTCTAAGGGTGCCAAGACTGTGTCTGACTGACTCCCTTCTTTTCCCTCTGATTTTCTCTCACGTCAGCAGGATTCTCTTTCACTATAGACCAGCATTCTCCAGCTGGTGGGAAACATGGCTACTGACGTATCACTAGTTCATATCTTACAGATCCATTCACCTTCTCTCAGCCTGAGCCTTAACATACCAGGAAGTCACTCAGTGGCTGAACTGGGGTCAGGTGCTTGTCTTAGCAAAATGTTGTCAAAGCAATGATGTGCTGGGATAATCAACTGTGGCCAGAAGGACATTATCTTGTAAAGTGTAGTAGTTGGGGAGATGAGGAAGAGATCGGCATCTCACAGATGACACTAAAATCTCTAGATGAGTATGCCCCATTTCACCACTTGAATTTTGGTCAGGTGCATACATTATCAGGGCTTCCCCAGAGGCTCAGGGGTAAAGAATCTGCCTGCAGTGCAGGAAATACAGGAGATATAGGTTCCATCCCTGGGTCAGGAAAATCCCCTGGAAAAGGGAATGGCTACCCACTCCAGTATTCCTGCCTGCGAAATCCCATGGACAGAGAAGCCTGGAAGCCTACAGTCCATGGGGTGGCAAAGAGTTGGACATGACTGAAGTGACTGAGCACACACACATGCACACATTATCTGTTCAACTTTTTTTTTGAAGAAAAAAGTCAACATCATTTTAAGTATTAGCTTAGGGCCAAGAATTTCTGGGTTTAAAAAATAAAAAAAGTCAGTATGACAGTAAAAAATTTTTACTCTAAATTAGAGTCTCTTTTAATTAAATTTCAATTAAAAAATAAACTAAATCTGAGACATTTAAATATAAGAGAATACAGAATAGAATGATAGAATATAGACTAGAATGACTTGCCACTAATCTAGTAAAAGGTAAAGTCAAGATTTAGCTCTAGATTTTCTGACTCCAATGACCGTATTCATAAATCTTCAAAGGTTGGGCAGTGCCTGGTGGAAGGTGAGGTTGGGGGCGGGGAGGGTATAAGGCCACACTGTTCACTTCACAATAGATTCTTTTCTAAGCAGCAGAAACTTTAGGTTTCAAACTTCCTTCCCCTTCCAGAAAGTTTAATTTTCTCTCTTCACCGAGTTCATCTTAACGTTTAAGATGAAGAGATCTGTCCTTTTTAACTGCTGCCGAACTAAAAACATCCTCCTTTTCATTTGACTTAATTGTTTTTAAGTGTAGTATCTATGGCTACTATCTCACCTTTTTACAAACTATTAATTATATTTCAATTCTTAAAAAATGCACCAAGTCCTTCCTACATAACAATTACTGAGCTAGGCACTAAGGATATAAAAATGAAAGACACAGTCCTTATCCTCAAAGAAACAAACCAATGTGACTTCCCTCCAGCTGCCCAAAAGAAACTAGAGTAGACAAGGAGCTCTACCTTGATACATGAATGTATGCTTATGGTCCATAACCTTGCTAATTTGACTTTGCTGATCTCACAAATCTCACCTCGTTAATACCATTAAAACTATGCTCTCTTGGGTTTTTAAAGACTATTTCTTCTCTGTTTCACTTCGACCAGAGGCTGGTTTCTTTATTTTTTCTCATTACTTGTATTCTACATGGCTCAACCATGCCTTTGTTCTTACTATATCTTTGCTTTAGAAAGTGACTGGCCACATAATTTATTGCCCAAACTGGGTTAACCACTGAGCGTTAAAGGGGGAACACTATAAATAATTATATTGGGATATAACTTAAGCAGTTTGGAAAAACTGGATCATATGGATTCCGGCTTAAACACCTTCAATGGCTCCCTTCGTCCAGATTTTGATGAAAAGCACACAAAAGTCTATTTAGAACTAATTACCTCTTGTAAGTTAAATGTACACCTTTTTTATGGCCATCTCTCAAATCTACTTCAAAACCTACCTTCACTCAGTCCTCAGAGTACACTGAGACGTTAGTACATCTAGTGTAAAGTTTCATTTGACTTCTTCCTCATCCAACAGAAACTTCATTGCTTGCCCCCAGTCAACAGGACCCAGAAACTATTAAGAAGCCCCATTATCCAGATGAGAAAAGGGAGGTTTACCACATCCTCTGGGGAAGGAAATGGCTACTCACTTCAGTATTCCTGCCTAGAGAATTCAATGGAGAGGAGCCTGGCGGGCTACAGTCCACGGGGTTGCAGAGAGTCAGACATGACTGAGAGACTGTCACTCACACCACATCAAAAACTTGTATAAATGCTACCAAGTGGTAGTACTATGATTCTAAGCCAGTTCCTAACTTCTCAAAGGCCACACATTTAATGACTATGGATATTAATTACAGATATAAATTCAATAAGTAGATGTAATCAAAAGGCTTACTAAAATCTAGATATCGTTCTTTATGTCATATATTAAGGCCGCATAAACTATTCTAAATGAGAAAAAAAGTAAAATCATTTCAGTCCCCTGCCTATAAATCTTTCATGGTTTCCTCATCAAACAGATTACATTAGGTCCTTAATGATGGGATCCCAAATTGCTTTTCAAGGTCCATTTCCCAGAACTCCAGGGGCATAAATTAGTTACCATTCCCTGAACAGACCATGACCTTACTGTTAAACTCTCAATATTCTTCACCTGGTAAACCGGTACTCCTCCCCACAAACCATAAAATGCTGCCTCTTCCGTTAAGATATTCCCAATGCCCTGAAGGAGATCTGGTCCTATTTTAAGTTTCCACAACGCTGTGGACAGACATTTATTGTAACATCTGTCACATTCCTTTGTAACTTACATGTCTACCACTTCTGATAGCGTGTGAATTCTTCTACGACAGGTTTTTGGCTCTCCAGCCCTCGCGTTCCATCTCTGCACCCTTTCTGTCCAGAAAACTATACTGCACACAGTGTGTACTCAAATAATATCTAGTAAATAAATGAGTGGACAAGTGTCCTTTACTGATCAAACACCTTCAGTAGCTTCCCCTCTGTTAAAAGAATGCCACTGACAGCAGAAGAAATTTCACCTGCTTTGGCCTGAATTCCAGAGTCTTGATTAGATTTCAGGTGAATTTTTATGACTGATAACTTTCCAATACTAATTACCACCAACTGACTGTCTTCTGCACTGGTAAACTACAATTTTCTGTAATGGTTTCCCAAACATGCCAGAGATACTCCTGAAGTCCTGTCCTAAAAACTCATGTAGCAAAGAGGATTCTAGGGAGAGGGCAGAATAGAAAGCAGCAGGAATCTCTGCTCACCTAAGCGAGCTCAGGGGCACAATCTGTCTTGGGCAACTATTCTGAAACTCTGGACTAATGAAGGCTTGTAACTTCCAGGGGAAAGCTTGCATGGTAAACTGCAGCTAATTCTGGTCCACTGAGACGGTGCTGCACGCGAAGCTGCCCCTCCCCCATCCCAGCCATGTGGCAGGCAGCTGTGCACGTGTTCCTGGAGCAGCCTGCACACAGCATGTGGGAACCAGGGTGGGCAAAAAGGACCTGGTTTCCAACTACCAGGCATCTGTGTCCTGACTGCGGACTGCTGCTTCTAGCTCACAGAGGTGCAGACAAAGAAGTGGGCGCATCCCTGGTGTGCCTCCCTCAATTGTTCCGATTCCTCCCCCTCTGGCTGAAGTGACTTCCAGGGGATTCAAAGGACTGGTGTCCTTCCATCCCTCCCTCCTTCCTTCGTTGTTTCTCTTTTTACCCTTCCCAGAGCTGGACATTAAAAAACAAGTGCTTCTATGGGGAAAATTAGAAAGTGACCACACACAACCCAGGTAAAGGCTCAGAAAAGATCTGAGAAGACCTTAAGTCTACACCTCAGGCTAATGAACAAAACCAGTAATGAACAACAGCAAACCCCGGGGAAGAGTGAAATTCTGATTTCCAGAGTTACTACATTATCAGATCTAAACACCCAGTTTTCAATGAACAATCACAAGACATACAAAGAACAGGAAATTATGGCCAATTCAAGGGAAAAAAAAATCAGCAGAAACTGCCCCTGAAAAAGTCCTGATGGTAGACAGATTAGACAGACTTTAAAACAACTGTCTGAAAGATGCTCAAAGAACTAAAGGAAGATGTAGAGAAAGTCAGGAAAATGATACATGAATAAAATGGAAGTATCAATAGGGAGAGAAAAACCTAAAAAGCCATTGAAAAAAACTCTGGTGCTGAAAAATAAAACAATTAAATGAGGAAAGAATCAGCAAACATGAAGA
>NW_011494956.1:8920465-8921293 GCF_000754665.1 Bison bison bison | reverse complement strand
AAAAAAAAAAAACATGAAGAAAGATGAACGAGCCTAATGAACCTGTGGGAAACCATGAAGCAGACCAGCACGTTCATTGTCAAATTTCCAGAACGAGAAGACAGAAAAGGAAAAGTGAGTATTTGAAGAAAGAATGGCTGAAATTTTCCCAAATTTAATAAAAGACATGAATACGAACATCCAAGAAGCTCAACAAACCCCAAATAAAATGAACTCAAAGAGATGCATTATAATTAAACTTCATATTTCAACAAAGAGAGGATCTTGAAAGCATCAAGTGAAAAGTGGATTGTCACAGACAAATTATACATCTCAAAAGGGGTTAATATCCAGAATACATAAAGAAATCTAAAACTCAACAATAACAAGAGAAACATTCGGATTAAAAAAATGGGCAAAGGTCTTTAAGAGATGTTTCTACAAATAGCCACATGAAAATATGGTGCACACTGCTAATCATCAGTCAGTTAGTTCAGTAACTCAGTCGTGTCCGACTCTTTGCGACCACATGAATCGCAGCACGCCAGGCCTCCCTGTCCATCACCAACTCCCGGAGTTCACTCAGACTCACGTCCATCGAGTCAGTGATGCCATCTAGCCATCTCATCCTCTGTCGTCCCCTTCTCCTCTTGCCCTCAATCCCTCCCAGCATCAGAGTCTTTTCCAATGAGTCAACTCTTCGCATGAGGTGGCCAAAGGACTGGAGTTTCAGCTTTAGCATCATTCCTTCCAAAGAAATCCCAGGGCTGATCTCCTTCAGAATGGACTGGTTGGATCTCCTTGCAGTCCAAGGGACTCTCAAGAGTCTTCTGGAGCACCACAGTTCAA
>NW_011494956.1:8905730-8920365 GCF_000754665.1 Bison bison bison | reverse complement strand
CCTTCCAAAGAAATCCCAGGGCTGATCTCCTTCAGAATGGACTGGTTGGATCTCCTTGCAGTCCAAGGGACTCTCAAGAGTCTTCTCCAACACCACAGTTCAAAAGCATCAATTCTTCGGCGCTCAGCCTTCTTCACAGTCCAACTCTCACATCCATACATGACCACAGGAAACACCATAGCCTTGACTAGATGAACCTTTGTTGGCAAAGTAATGTCTCTGCTTTTCAATATGCTATCTAGGTTGGGCATAATTTTTCTTCCAAGGAGTAAGCGTCTTTTAATTTCCTGGCTGCAGTCACCATCTGCAGTGACTTTGGAGCCCAAAAAAATAAAGTCCACTGTTTCCCTATCTATTTCCCATGAAGTGATGGGACCAGATGCCATGATCTTCGTTTTCTGAATGTTGAGTTTTAAGCCAACTTTTTCACTCTCCTCTTTGACCTTCATCAAGAGGCTTTTTAGTTCCTCTTCACTTTCTGCCATAAGGGTGGTGTAATCTGCATATCTGAGGTTATTGATATTTCTCCCGGCAATCTTGATTCCAGCTCAAGCTTCTTCCAGTCCAGCATTTCTCATGATGTACTATGCATAGAAGTTAAATAAGCAGGGTGACAATATACAGCCTTGACGAACTCCTTTTCCTATTTGGAACCAGTCTGTTGTTCCATGTCCAGTTCTAACTGTTGCTTCCTGACCTGCATACAAATTTCTCAAGAGGCAGGTCAGGTGGTCTGGTATTCCCATCTCTTTCAGAATTTTCCACAGTTTATTGTGATCCACACAGTCAAAGGCTTTGGCATAGTCAATAAAGCAGAAACAGATGTTTTTCTGGAACTCTCTTGCTTTTTCGATGATCCAGCAGATGTTGGCAATTTGATCTCTGGTTCCTCTGCCTTTTTTAAAACAGCTTGAACATCTGGACATTCACGGTTCACATATTGCTGAAGCCTGGCTTGGAGAATTTTGAGCATTACTTTATTAGCGTGTGAGATGAGTGCAATTGTGCGGTAGTTTGAGCATTCTTTGGCATTGCCTTTCTTTGGGATCGGAATGAAAACTGACCTTTTCCAGTCCTGTGGCCACTGCTGAGTTTTCCAAATTTGCTGGCATGGTATGGACCTAACAGAAGCAGAAGATATTAAGAAGAGGTGGCAAGAATACACAGAAGAACTGTACAAAAAAGATCTTCACGACCCAGATAATCACGATGGTGTGATCACTCACCTAGAGCCAGGTATCTTGGAATGTGAAGTCAAGTGGGCCTTAGAAAGCATCACTACGAACAAAGCTAGTGGAGGTGATAGAATTCCAGTTGAGTTATTTCAAATCCTGAAAGATGATGCTGTGAAAGTGCTGCACTCAATATGCCAGCAAATTTGGAAAACTCAGCAGTGGCCACAGGACTGCAAAAGGTCAGTTTTCATTCCAATCCCAAAGAAAGGCAATTGGAAATACAAATCAAAATTACAATGAGGTAAGATTTCACACTCATTAGGATGGGTCACTATCAAAACACCTCGGAAAACAAGTGTTGGTGAAGACGTAAAGCAACAGGAACGCTTGTGTACTATTGGTGGGAAAGTAAAATGGTGCAGCTGCTATGGAAATCAGAATGTTGACTGTCCAAAATATGAAAAATAGAATTATCATGATTCTGCTGGGCCAATTCAATTGATAGACATTTAATTAATAGTAGGCTCTTAAAGAGATATATGTACTCTTATGCTCATGGCAGCATTACCGCCATAGTTAAAAAATGAAAGCATCCCATTTGCCTATTGACAGATGAATGATAAGCAAAATGTAATATATACATACAATGGAATAGTATTCAGCCTTAAAAAGGAAGAAAATTCTGCCATATGCTATAACATGGATCAACCATGAGGATACCAAGTGCAATAAGCCAGTCACAAAAAGACAGATACTGTATGATTCAACTTATATAGGTACTTAAAAGTAATCAATACCATAGAAACAGGAAACAAATGGTGGCTACCAGGGACTTGAGAGTCCTTTGGACAGCAAGGAGATCCAACCAGTCCATCCTAAAGGAAATCAGTCCTGAATATTCACTGGAAGGACTGATGCTGAAGCTGAAGCCCCAATATTTTGGTCACCTGATGTGAAGAACTGACTCATTGGAAAAGACCCTGATGCTGGGAAAGATTGAAGGCAGGACGAGAAGGGGACGACAGAGGATGACATGGTTGGATGGCATCACCAACTCAATGGACATGAGTCTGAGTAAGCTCCGGGAGTTGGTGATGGACAGGGAATCCTGGCATGCTGCAGTCCATGGGGTCATGAAGAGTCGGACACAACTGAGCAAGTGAACTGAACTGAACTGAACCAGGGCCTAGGTAGAAGAAATTGGGAGGTATTATTTAAAAGGTATAGAGATTCAATTTTACATGATGAAAAAGAGTTATGGGGATGCATGGAATGATGGTTGCACATTATGAATATATTTGGTACCACTGAACTGCATACTTAAAAATGGTTAAGACAGTGGATATTATGTGACATGTATTTTACTACAATTTTTATAATTGGGAAAAAAAACACATGTACAAGTGGGAACAAAGGATATATGGGAATTTTCTGTGAACCTAAAACTTTGCTAAATATATATATATATATAAAATACATTTGAATCAGTTCTAATGAGGTGGATGAAACTGGAGCCTATTATACAGAGTGAATTAAGCCAGAAAGAAAAACACCAATACAGTATACTAATGCATATATATGGAATTTAGAAAGATGGTAACAATAACCCTGTATGCGAGACAGCAAAAGAGACACAGATGTATAGAACAGTCTTATGGACTCTGTGGGAGAGGGAGGGGGGGGATGATTTGGGAGAATGGCATTGAAACGTGTATAACATCATATGTGAAACGAATCGCCAGTCTGGGTTTGATTCATGAGACAGGATACTCGGGGCTGGTGCACTGGAATGACCCAGAGGGATGATACAGGGAGGGAAGTGGGAGGTGGGGTTCAGGATGGGGAACACGTATACACCCGTGGCGGATTCATGTCAATGTATGGCAAAACCAATACAATATTGTAAAGTAAAGAAAAAAAAGTATACAAGAGTCTTGTCCAAAATGTCTTTCCCTCTTCTTTAACCTCTTCAAAGTCTATCCACTCCTGAGCAGCCAGCATTACTTCCACCTCTACTCTAAGAGCTTTTCTCACCTCTAACTTGACTTCTCTCCTCTAAATTGCTACATGCATGCTGTGCATGCTAAGTCGCTTCAGTCACGTTCAACTCTTTGTGACCCTGTGGACTGTAGCCTGCCAGGATCTTCTGTCCAAAAGATTCTCCAGGCAAGAATACCAGAGTGGATTGCCATGCCCTCCTCCAGGGGATCTTCTTGACCCAGGGATCGAACAGGCATCTCTTACATGTTCTGTGTTGTCAGGCGGGTCCTTTACCACTAGAGCCACCTGGGAAGCCCAAATCCCTACATAAAATACATTAAACTATCAAGACGAATATAGATAAGATGAATTAAACATGTGTTATAAGAATAACATCCATATAATCTAAGTTAAACTCAATTAAAGTACATGACAAATTCTTAAAGAGCTGTTTACAGCTGTAAAAATGAAGTTTCTTCATTCAACCTACACATGTTTACTGTTTAAAATGTGCCAGCCATAAGAAGAGGAGCTAAAAATACACTGGTGAAGGGAAAAACAATCCCCAGCCTCAGGAAGTCACAGTCCAACGGAGGAAACAAGCAAACACATAGGAAAATATCAACTGTACTCACTTTTATGAAAGAAGCTAGTGGGCATTAGAGAGCTAGGAAGGGGCATGACAGGCATGCTCTTTCAGATAAAACAGGTGGTCAGGAAGACTTCTCTGAGGCGAGAGCTATTTAGCTACCACCTGGAAGATGGGGAGGTGTCGACTACAGTAAAAGCAGGCAGAAGAGAATTTTACGTAGAAGAATAGAATTGTGAAAAAGTTCATATAATACCCATAACTATAAGTAAAGCCAGTAAACTGGGCTTCCCAGGTAGCTCAGTGGTAAAGAATCCACCTGCCAGTGCAGGAGACAAGAGTTCGATCCCTGGTCCGGGAAGATCCCACGTGCGGCAGAGCAACTAAGCCTGAGCACCACAACTACTGAGTCTGGGCTCTAGAACCCAGGAACTGTGACTACTGAGCCCACACGCTGCAACTTCTGAAGCCGTGTGCCCTGGAGCCCGTGTCCCGCCAACAAGAGAAGCCACCGCCACAAGAAATCCACAGACATCAACTAGAGAGTAGCCCACACTCACTACAACTAAAGACAAGGAAGGAAGGCAGGAAGGAAGACCCAGCACAGCTGAAAATAAACAAATAATTTTCTTAAAAAATCAGCTTTTTAAAAAAAGTAAGCCAATAAACTGAAACTGAGGAAGACAAGTAAAATACACATAAGGGAGTGTTTGGGGGGAAGTTTACTAACTTTGGTTATTTACACAAAACAGTAGAAGGAACCCACTTCTTATTTTCTTACTTGGGGCTAAAGCAAAGAATATGGAGAAAAAAATAGAGCCATGTGGAATCCAAAAATCAAAACAGAGAAACACAATGAAATGAACACACACTCATAGATGTAGAGAACAAATAGGTGGTTGCCACAAGAGAGGGGATGAAATAGGTGAAAGAGATTAGGAGTTACAAAACCTCTGGTTATAACATAAATAAACCACAGGGATGTAACAGACAGCACAAGGTATGTGGTCACTAATATTGCAGTAACTTTGTATGGGGACAGGTGGTGACTAGACTTATCATGGTGATAATTTCTTAGTATACGTAAATGTCAGATCACTATGTAGCATGCTGCTGCTGCTGCTAAGTCGCTTCAGTCGTGTCTGACTCTGTGCAATCCCACACATGAAAGCCAACCAGGCTCCCCTGTCTCTGGGATTCTCCAGGCAAGAGTACTGGAGTGGGGTGCCACCTGAAACTAAAATACTACTGTATTAACAACTATACTTCACTTAAAAAGCTCTTACTTTAGTCACTTACTATCCATAGGACTTAGGCATCTCATTGGACATTTTCAAGTCCCTGTTTCCTCATCTATAAAATAATACAACCATCATTAAATGTTCTTTACTCTCATGTATACCAAAAAAAAAAATCAGGATCATGAATGCCATTCTGACCAGACGACTGAAACGCAACAAGAAGGTTATCAGAGCTCGATAAATATTCTCTAAAGACAATTGTGAATGCATAATATTCCACTGAGTGCATGCGTCACTTTGTTTCCTTATAAATGGATATTTACACAGTCTCTTCATTTTTGCCATAATTAACTCATGAAAGAATTACCTCTACACTCAAGTCTCTTACTCTTTTCTAGTGACAAAATGTCCGAAGGGTTTGCACTCGGTCAAGGAAACCCATTCAAGAGGTTTGATAGTTATTATTACCATGGAGTCGCAAAGAGTCGGACACAACTGAGCAACTGAACATCATTACCAGTTTGCTCCCCAGAGTGCCTGTGGTAATTCACACTCCTAGATAAAAAAATAAGAATAAACAGAATAAATAAGAATAAAACAGAATAAATAAATAAGAATAAAAAGTGGATACGAAATGAAGATACCAACTCTTCTTACCTTTGCCAACACAGGTCATAATTCTAGAAAGTCTTTGTTAATTTGATAGAGGAAGATTTTGTTTTTAAGCTTTTTACATGATGCTTTTTACATGGTTTTTCTAGTAGTCGTGTACGGATGTGAGAGTTGGACCATAAAGAAGGCTGAGTGCTGAAGAATTGATGCTTTTGAACTGTTGTGCTCGAGAAGGCTCAAGAGTCCCTTGGACAGAAAGGAGATCAAACCAGTTAATCCTAAAGGAAATTAACCCTAAATATTCTTGGAAGGACTGATGCTGAAGCTGAAGCTCCAATACTTTGGCTGCCTGATGCGAAGAGCTGACTCACAGGAAAGGACCCTGATGCTGGGGAAAACTGAGGACAGGAGAAGAAAGGGACGACAGAGGATGAGATGGTTGGATGGCATCACCAACTCAATGAACATGAGTTTGAGCAAACTCAGGGAGACAGTGAAGGACAGGGAAGCCTGATGTGCTGCAGTCCATGGAGTTACAAGGAGTTGGACATGACTGGGTGACTGAACAACAATGGTGTTTACTCTCCTCTTGTCTGTGGCTATTTCTCAGATCTGCCCTGTTTCCGAAGACCTTGACAGTTTTGAGAAGTACTGGTCAGGCATTTTGTATAAAGCCACACAGTCTGGATTTTGCTGTTTTTTTTTTTCCTCTCATTGTTAGATTCGGGTTATGGGTTATTGGGAAGATCTCGTTACATCATATCAAGGGCATACGCTATCAAAATAATCTATGACTATTAATGCTAATTTTGAGGATCGCCTGGGCGAACTGCTGTTGTAGGTTTCCCCACTGTCAAGTTACTGCCCTACCTCCACCACATAGTCACAGGAGTTACTGTCTGGAAGCACTGCAAGAAACGGAGCAGTTGGAGGGTTTACGCTCTACCTCCTCGAGCAGGAAGTAAACTCCATCATCTTTTGGAATTCTGTATAGGAGACTTGTCTCTTTTCCCCTACTTATTTATATTCAGTCACTTACTTATATGAATACCTATTTGTTTATTGTTAATTTTTAACTTCAGGTTAAAATCCAACATTGCGTTATTTATTTTGATGCTCCAATTGCTCCAGTTTTGGCCACTGGCATCTTCTTCAGGTTGGCTCCTGTGTTGGTTTGGCATGCTCCAATTTTTTTCTTTTTTTTTAAATATTTCCTTACTTTCTGGTCCCATGAGACACTCCAGGTTCATTTTGTATATTTCCTGCCCAAACACAGACTAGCTATTTTTCCATGGAGCCCCTGAATGTTTTTACTGGAGAACAGTATTAGAAACCAAGATCTAGGTGGTGAGAGACATTACTAGCTTTTTAAAACTCTAGCAATATTTGATGGAAATTGCAATACATAATTTTTATTTGCTTTGGAAGAACTGTCAACTTTAAAATACTTATTTTTTCAAGACTTGTCTTATACTAAGTTGTTTCTTAGTACACAATAAAACAATTGCTTTTCCTTTATATCACAGAAATGATAATACTTTAAATATCACTGGTATTTTCTCCACCTGCTAATGCAAAATTTCCAGACACTTCAAAGTCTCCAACAGCTCACAGAATTTCTGTGAGCCTTGACAGGAAATACCTTCAGCCTTGGCTGTACATTATAATCAACTGGGAAACCTAAAAATCTCATGTCCAAAACACATTTCAACCCAACTCCATCAAAACCTCTGAGGGTTGGAAGTATTATTCTAAAGGTCTCAGGTGACTGCAGTTTGTATTTAGCTAGAGAAACACCAATGCAGTCTTTCGCATGGCCTCACTGAGAGTTCACTGCCACTGAGAGTATTGCTGAGTAATGCCGCCTGCACCAGGCACAGATCACCTCCCTACTCCTCTGCAGAAACACGGTTTGTCCATAAAATGCCAGAGCTTCAGGTTTGGCCTTTTTCGAAACAAGGAAGAATATTCTGCTCCCTTGCTAGATTACCTCATAAGAAATATACATAAGCAGCACTGCTTGTGACTTAACAAGATGATTTGTTAAATTTTATTTTTAAAGATAATTTTTGTTGTTTTCATAAAAACTTATACCCACCCTATTCTCATAGGATTCACACATGACTTCAGAGGTCCGGCCATAAGATACAACTCAGTAATTCCCATCATGTAATATTCAGAATCATTTCCCCTTTCCAAAGACCAAGATTTTTCTTAAAGGTTCAACCTCTTTTTTCCTCTGAGGCACACTGAACATAATCATGGCAACATCAGAAGCCAAACCCAGCTCAACTCCAGACTGACTCACTAAATCCCACAAATGCCATAACAGAAGTAGAAGCATGCCCATTTCCATGTATAAATACTACTTATTTCAAGCTCTACTGTTCTATACAAAGTGTCAGGCATTAAATTAAAATTGTAAAATATACACAAAAGGGAAAAAAAAAAACCCTACTGAAAGAAATAAAGCAGCCAAGAAACACAGGCTCATACATGACCTGGATGTTGAAAATATCAGAAAGGGACTTTAAAATAACTATATCCACTTTCTCTTTACTAGACTGGAAGAAATTTTTTTCCTAAGTTTAATCACTTGAAAAGATAATTGAGAATCTAAACTAGAACACTAATAATGTATTATACAGCTTATAACATTTAAAATTAAATGCATGTTATTAATAGCACAAAAGAGGAGAAAGAAAATGGAAGTATGCAAAATATGACATAAATTCTTTGAAAGCAGACTGTAATAACTTAAAGATGTACACTATAAACCCAAGGGCAAACCACATTAACAAACTGAAGAACAAAAGTCATATGATCATCTCAACAGATGTAGAAGAAACTTCTGACAAAACTCAACAGCCATTCATGATTTAAAAAAACTCTCATTAAAGTGGGTCTGGAGGGACATATCTCAACATAAAAAATGCCATTTATGACAAAATCACAGTTGAAATTATACTCATAGGTGAAAAGCTGAAAGTTTTTCCTGTAAGATTAAGAACAAGACAAGGATACCCACTCTCATAATTTTTATTTAACAGAGTATTGGAAGTCCTAGTCAGGGTAATCAGACAAAAATAAATAAATAAATAAAAGGAAGCTAATTAGAAAGGAAGAAGTAAAACTGTCACTGTTTGCAGATGTCATGACACTATATATAGAAAATTCTAGAATCCAATTAAACCTGAACTCATCAATGAATCTGCTAAAGTGGCAGGATACAAAATTAATCTACAGAAAGATTTCTGTAGATTGCATTTGTATACACTAACAGCACACTATCAGAAGGAGAAATTAAGGGGAAAAAAATCACACTTACCACTGCATCGAAGAGAATAAAATACCTTGGAATAAACTTAACTTAGAAGGTAAAAGACCTATATTTGGGAAACTGTACGACAGTGTAAGATAACACAGACAGATATGCTTATTCATGGACTGGAAGAATTAATACTGTCTAAATAAACATACTACCCAAGGCAACCTATATATTCAATGCAATTCCACCCCATTAAAATAGTCATGGCATTTTACACAAAACTATAACAGTCCTAAAAGATTCTCAATAACTGAAGCAATTTTGAAAAAGAAGAACAGAGCTGGTCATCATGCTCCCTGACTTTAGACAATACTACAAAGCTACAGTAACCAAAAGAGTATGTAACTGACACAAAAACAGATACACAGATCAACAGAACAGACAGCCCAGAAATAAACTCGTACTTATGGTCAATTTATTTACAGCAAAGGAGGCAAGAGTATACAAGGGGGAAAGTCAATCTCTTCAGTAAGTTGTGTGGGGAAAACTGGACAGCTACATAGAAAAGAATGAAATTAGAACATTTCCTTACACTGTATACAAATATAAGACCTGAAACCATGAAACTCCTAGAAGAAAACATAGAACACTATGTCATAAATTGTAGTAGTATATTTTGGATATGTCTCCTAAGTAAAGGAAACAAAAGGAAAATAAACAAATGAGACCTAATCAAACTTAAAAACTTTTGCAGAGCAAAGGAAACCAACAACAAATAAAAAGACAATCTACTGAATGGAAGAAAATATTTGCTAATTATATGACCAATAGGAGTTAATATCCAAAATATATAAGCATCTCATACAATGCAGTATCTAAAAAGCAAAAAGCCCAATCAAAAAATGGGTAGAAGACCTACACAGATATTTTCTCCAAGAGACATACAAATGGCCAACAGGCATATGAAAAGATTCTCAACAATGCTAATCATCAGAGAAATGCACTCAGAAGTCACAAGAAAGTATCACCTCATACCTATCAGAATGGCTATTATCAGAGAGACCACAGATAACAAACGTTGATGGGGATATGGGGAAAAAAAAAAAAGGAACTCTCATGCACTGTTGGTGGGAATGTAAACTGTCACAGCCACAATGGAAAATAGTATGAAGGTTCCTCAAAACACTAAAAATAGAACTATAATATGATCCAGCAATTCTGCTCCTAGGTACATATTCATAGAAAATAAAAACAGCATTTGAAAAAATACACGCAGCCCAATATTCATAGCATTATTTACCATAGGAAAGGAAACAGAAGCAACCTAAGTGTCCATCAACAGATGAATGGATAAAGAAGTGACACGCACACACATACACACATACATTGAAACACCACTCAATTATAGAAAAGGATAAAATTTTGCTATTTGCAGCAACATGGGTGGATCACTTTCTACCAAATATTTACAGTAAAATTAACACTATACAAGCTCTTCTAGAAAACAGAATAGCAGAAAACAATTTCCAATTCATTTGCTAAGGCCAGCACAACCCTGGTATCAAAACTGTTAACAAAGAAATACTAAGAAGATTCCCAATCAATATCCTTCATGAACATGGTCTGCAAAAACCTTAACAAGCCTTAGAAAGGAATGAAATTCAGACACATGCTCTGACATTGATGAACTCTGACAACAATGTGCCAAGTACAAAAAGATAGATACAAAAGGACAAACAATCTAAGTTTCTAATTATATAAGGTATCTAAAATCATCAAATTCAGAGACAGAAATTAGAACAATAGTTACCAGTAGCTAGAGGAAGGTTTTAAACAGGGAATTATTATTTCATATGTATGGGCTCAATAAAGGACAGAAACGGTATGGACCTAACAGAAGCAGAAGATATTAAGAAGAGGTGGCAAGAATACATAGAAGAACTGTACAAAAAAGATCTTCACGACCCAGATAATCACGATGGTGTTTATCACACTCACCTAGAGCCAGACATGCTGGAATATGAAGTCAAGTGGGCCTTAGGAAGGGTCACTATAAACAAAGCTAGTGGAGATGATGGAATTCCAGTTGAGCTATTTCAAATCCTAAAAGATGATGCTGGGAAAGTGCTGCATTCAATATGTCAGCAAATTTGGAAAACTCAGCAGTGGCCACAAGCTAGTAAAGTGATGTTCAAAATTCTCCAAGCCAGGCTTCAGCAATACGTGAACCATGAACTTCCAGACATTCACGCTGGTTTTAGGAAAGGCAGAGAAAAGAGAGATCGAATTGGCAACATCTGCTGGATCATGGAAAGAGCAAGAGAGTTCCAGAAAAACATCTATTTCTGCTTTATTGGCTATGCTAAAACCTTTGACTGTGTGGATCACAACAAACTGTGGAAAATTCTGAAGGAGATGGGAATACCAGACCACCTAGGCTGCCTCTTGAGAAACCTCTATGCAGGCCAGGAAGCAACAATTAGAACTGGACATGGAACAACAGACTGGTTCCAAATAGGAAAAGGAGTACGTAAAGGTTGTATATTGTCACCCTGCTTATTTAACTTATATGCAGAGAACATCATAAGAAAAGCTGGGCTGGAGGAAGCACAAGCTGGAATCAAGATTGCTGGGAGAAATACCAATAACCTCAGATATGCAGATGACACCATCCGTATGGCAGAAAGTGAAGAAGAACCTCTTGATAAAAGTGAAAGAGGAAAGTAGAAAAGTTGGCTCAAAGCTCAACATTCAGAAAACTAAGATCACGGCATCTGGTCCCATCACTTCACGGCAAATAGATGGGGAAACAGTGGAAACAGTGGCTGACTTTGTTTTTTGGGGCTCCAAAAGATGCTTACTCCTTGGAAGGAAAGTTATGACCAACCTAGACAGTATATTAAAAAAGCAGAGACATTACTTTGTCAACAAAGGTCCATCTAGTCAAGGCTATGGTTTTTCTAGTAGTCATGTATGGATGTGAGAGTTGGACTGTAAAGAAAGCTGAGCACTGAAGAATTGATGCTTTTGAACTGTGGTGTTGGAGAAGACTCTTGAGAGTCCCTTGGACTGCAAGGAGATCCAACCAGTCCATCCTAAAGGAGATCAGTCCTTGGTGTTCATTGGAAGGACTGATGCTGAAGCTGAAACTCCAATCCTTTGGCCGCCTGATGTGAAGAGCTGACTCATTTGAAAAGACCCTGATGCTGGCAAAGACAGGGCAGGAGGAAAGGGGACAACAGAGGATGAGATGGCTGGATGGCATCACCGACTCAATGGACATGAGTTTGGGTAAACTCCAGGAGTTGGCGATGGACAGGGAGGCCTGGCATGCTGCAGTTCATGGGGTTGCAAAGAGTCGGACTCAACTGAGCGACTGAACTGAACTGAATTCAACAGTATATATAGGAGAAAGGGGTAATGGAGTTAAAGTTGGCTAAGATCTTGTAGTGTCTCTGAGGATGTCAGACTTTGAAAAGTCCAAGATGTACCCTTTAAGTTCTAGTTAGCAGTGCTTTTCAAAATGTGGTCCACGCACTAGTGCTGATCTGCAAACTGTTGTACACTATGAAAATGGTGAACCTGAACAAAATGTAATCACACAGATCACTAGGCACACTGTGTAGTTCAGCTGACTTTTTTTGGTAGCAAGACTTTATAATAACAGAAACCATGTTAACTTACACTGTGGGAAAGCCCTTTATCTTCTGGTGGACGGGCAGTTCCTAAGAACTGAATCCAACCAATCAGATGCCATGATAATAAAGATGGTGGACAACACTGAATCCACTTAAATATATAAGTAAATGAAATAAAAGGGAGATTTTAAGTTATAGAACTGAATGTAAATATCAGAAATCCCAATACTGTGTTCATTGGAAGGACTGATGTTGAAACTGAAACTCAAAATACTTTGGCCACTTGATGGGAAGAGATGACTCATTTGAAAAGACCCTGATGCTGGGAAAGATTGAGGGCAGGAGGAGAAGGGGATAGCAGAGGATGAGATGGTTGGATGGAATCACAGACTCAATGGACATGGTTTTGGGTAGACTCCAGCAGTTAGTGATGGATAGGGAGGCCTGGCATGGTGAGATTGATGGATGGGGTTGCAAAGAGTTGGATGTGACTGAGCAACTGAACTGAACTGATGTAGAG
The DNA here is from genome assembly GCF_000754665.1 of Bison bison bison. Taxonomy (NCBI): domain Eukaryota; kingdom Metazoa; phylum Chordata; class Mammalia; order Artiodactyla; family Bovidae; genus Bison; species Bison bison. Next base: position 8,907,342 of record NW_011494956.1, on the reverse strand, counting down.
TTTCATTTTGAGATGATGAAACAGTTCTGGTGATGGATAGTGGTGATGGCTGCACTATGACTGTACTTAAAGCCATCAAATTAGATGAAAATGGCTAAAACAATAAGCTTTATGTTATGAATATTATACCACCATAAAAAATCCTTAAAATGATAGCAAACTTAATCTAGCAATAGATAAAAAAGGATAATACATTATGAAGCAACCAGTATCTATCCAAAGAATGCTGCTTGATATAGATAAGCCAAAGAATCAACAAGAGGCTATCAGAAGTAACAAATTTTAATAAGCTAATGAATTTATTAACAAGATAGAAGGCCCCATATATACTATACAAAAAAAATAGTAAACTTTATTTCAAATAACTTATTTCGTAATGTTATTTAACTTTATTAAATTAAATTAATAAAGTTAATTTAACTTTAAAAAACAAAAACAACAGAAAACGAAATAATAGTGTTGCCAGCAGACCTCCTTATCTTGTTCCTGTTTTAAACAAAATGTCTGTTTCTAATGGGAATATACTAAATATAGTGACTAATAACTTAAATATAAATATACTTAATATAAATTAATATATAATATATATTTATGTATTATATATAATGTACATAATATATTATATAAAATAAATATATATTAATTATATATATTAAAACAGGTTAAAATATTTACTATTATTAAAATATTATTAAAATATATTATTAAACATATTATTAAGTATTATCAAATATATTAATACATTAATATATAATAATGTAATATATAGTATATTGTATAATATTGATATAGTAATGTTAATATATTATTATGAATTGATGTGTTAATTATATAAACATGTATCAATGTATTATAATATATAATTATATCAATATACATGTTAATATTTATATTTATATAAAATATAGATAAAACATAAACATATTACTAATAACACCATCAATTATATTAATGTTAATATATATTAAATGTATTATATTAAAATATATTTAATATTATCAAAATATTAAAATTTAAAATGTATTAAAACATAAATATGCTTATTTATATGATAAATATATTAAATATACTAATAACTTAATCATGCGAAATGTCAGGCTGGATGAAGCACAAGCTAGAATCAACATTGCCAGGAGAAATATCAATAACCTCAGGTATGCAGGTGACATCACCCTTATTGGAGAAAGTGAAGAGGAACTAAAAAGCCTCTTGATGAAAGTGAAAGAGGAGAGTGAAAAAACTGGCTTAAAACTCAACATTCACAAAACAAAGATCATGGCATCTGGTCCCATCACTTCATGGCAAATAGATGGGGAAATGATGGAAACAGTGACAGACTTTATTTTGGGGGGCTCCAAAATCACTGCAGATGGTGACTGCAGCCATGAAATTAAAAAAAGCTCCTTGGAGGAAAAGCTATGACCAACCTAGACAGCATATTAAAAAGCAGAGACATTACTTTGCCAACAAAAGTCCGTCTAGTCAAAGCTATGGTTTTTCCAGTAGTCATGTATGGATGTGAGAGTTGAACTATAAAGAAAGTTGAGCATCAAAGAACTGATGCTTTTGAACTGTGGTGTTGGAGAAGACTCTTGAGAGTCTGTCGGACTCC
>NW_011494956.1:8903610-8905618 GCF_000754665.1 Bison bison bison | reverse complement strand
CCAGTCAATCCTAAAGGAAATCAGTCCTGAAGATTCATTGGAAGGACTGATGCTGAAGCTGAAACTCCAATACTCTGGCCACCTGATGCAAAGAGCTGACTCACTGGAAAAGACCCTGATGCTGGGAAAGATTGAAGGCAGGAAGAGAAGGGGACAACAGAGGATGAGATGGTTGGATGGCATCACCGACTCGATGGACATGAGTTGGAGCAAGCTCTGGGAGTTGGTGATGGATAGGGAAGCCTGGCGTGCTGCAGTCCATGGGGTCACAGAGTCAGACACAACTGAGTGACTGAACTGAACTGAATAACTTAATAAAGTGTGTGTGTGTGTGTGTGTGTGTGTGTGTGTGTGTGTTGAGTCATGCCCAACTCTTTGCAACCCCATGGACTGTAACCCTCCAGGATTCTCTGTCCATGGGATTTCCCAGGCAAGAATACTGGAGTGGGTTGTCATTTCCTTCTCCAAGCGATCTTCCCAACCCAGGGATCCCACCCACGTCTCTGGTGTCTCCTGGGTTGGCAGGTGGATTCTTTACCGTGGCACCACCTGGGAGGCAACATGATGATGGATGTTTTAAAATACATTTTAAATCTCTTTAATCTGTAGTCCATCAGATTTTTTTTTAAGTGACCAAATGTTTAAAAATGTAGGCTGAGAAGTATTTCAGATAAAAATACGGTTCCTCTTTAACCAACCTATGTAATTATTGATAATTTCTTAATGTTAAATCAACCATCCTGAACTTTCTTGAGACAAATTATACTTGGTTCATAGTATACAGTTCTCTTAATATAACGCCAATTTTATGTACTGATACTTAGGATTTCTGTTTCTACAGTTTTGTTGATAACTACTAGATTGATAACTTTCTGCATTGTTAAATTTTATTTATGAGTCAAGTCAGTTTTGTTCCATGTACTGGAAGTCTTTGTTTTTATACTTTGCATGTTTTATTGCCTGGATAAACTATTCACAGAAACAGGAAAAAGTCTGCCCATAAAACCGTCAGGAATAGGGTCTTTTTAAGTGATTTTTTTGTACAACATTTTCTATTTCTACTACTATAGTAGACTTTTCAAGTTTTCTACTTTTTAAGAAATGAATCCTGGGGGGGAAAAAAAAAGAAATTAATCTTGGTAATTGATATTTCCTCCAAATTAACTTTTTGTCAGCAATTTTTAAATTCTTCAATATAACTGATGCACAGTAATCTGGTAGTTTTTTAAGTTTCTATATTAAAAATCCTCTAATATTTCTAATAGTCCTCTGAAGTTCCTAATGTCTCAACATTCTGCTAAATGACTTCCTAGAGTTTATTTTGGTCAGTCTACCTGGATCTTTCAGTTCTACCGCTCATTCTATCTTCTGAGTTTGTTCAATTTTGTTTTCATTTTTATTATATGCTTCTTTGGCTAACTTTGATAGGTGAGTATCTTTTTTCTTTCATTTCACTTAAAAATATTAAATGCACATATACAACTTGTCCTGTATCCTATATATGTGTATTTATATAAAAGTATAACTTTTATTAATTTATTTAATTGGTATTGTTATTTTAAGAACTGCAGTTTAGGTTTCTGTGGACAACTTTCATTAATTTCAAATTTTACTGCACTACAGCCAGATACAATGGTCTATCAAATTTCTGTTTTGTAGACTCTTATTTATATTTTGCTGTTTTTCAGCATGGTTATCTTCCATAAATGTTCCACAGATGCTTGAGAAGGAGTATTCTTTGTAATAGAGAAGAATTTCTTTTATACAGCCTCAGAGTTAGAGAAATGTGAGAAAGGCGTTCACTTGGGGATGGCAGAGATGAGAAACTGGCTATATACGGGACAGAAACACAGAAACAGTGCAAACAGTATCAGATTTCATTTTGGGGGGCTCCAAAATCACTGCAGATGGTGACTGCAGCCATGAAATTAAAAGACGCTTACTTCTTGGAAGAAAAATTATGACCAACCTAGATAGCATATTCAAAAGCAGAGACATTACTTTGCCA
>NW_011494956.1:8886703-8903510 GCF_000754665.1 Bison bison bison | reverse complement strand
TGGAGGAGACAGACTCTTGAGAGTCCCTTGGACCGCAAGGAGATCCAACCAGTCCATTCTGGAGATCAGCCCTGGGATTTCTTTGGAAGGAATGATGCTAAAGCTGAAACTCCAGTCCTTTGGCCACCTCATGCGAAGAGTTGACTCATTGGAAAAGACTCCGATGCTGGGAGGGATTGGGGTCAGGAGGAAAAGGGGACGACTGAGGATGAGATGGCTGGATGGCATCACCGACTCGATGGATGTGAGTCTGAGTGAACGCCGGGAGTTGGTGATGGACAGGGAGACCTGGCGTGCTGCGATTCATGGAGTCGCAAAGAGTTGGACACGACTGAGCAACTGAACTGATTGAACTGACTAGATAATGAAGAACTTAATCCTACTCAAAGAGAGGTTTGGCTTTTCCCTCAGCTCCTGGTAGTCTCCAAACCCTTGGAAACTCTAATCTGATAAAAGTGTCTTTGCTTAACTGGAAGCACTGGGTGGACCAGACAGTAACAATACAATTTACTTTGGAGGCTTTGAGTCACATCAACAATGAGATTTAGGCTGGGGCATTTGGGCCATGTGGTATCAGTTTGACCTCTTGAGGGACTGGAGACTTAAATCAGAGTGGTTCGTTGGGGTTACATGATTAAAGTCCAATAAAAACTCTGGACACCAAAGCTCATGTGAGTTTCTCTGGTTGGCAATAAGCCAAATGAGCTGTCAGAAATTAATACTGGGAAGTAAAACTGTCCATGATTCCATGGGGAGGACAACTGGACTTTTTCAGACTGCCCTAATGCCTTTTAACTTGGTTGATTTTAATCCGGATCCTTTAGTTATAATGAATCATAATCGTATATATAACAGCTTTCGATGAATTCTATGAGTCTTTCCAGAGTATCAGTAAATCTAAAAGAGGGCTTTGAAGGAACTGAATCTGCAACTGGTACAGAAGTAAGGGCAGCCTTTTGTGTACTCTTCCCAAAATTTGCAATTGGTTAACTCTGCAAAGTCCTTTGTCAGGTATGTGTTTCGCTGTTTTATTTAAAAAATAATTGCCACCCTCAATGTCACCTACATTTTCCTTTATTTTTCTTCTAGAAGTTTTGTCTTTGTATGTTTATATTTAGGCCTATGATCCATTTAGAGTTAATTTTTGTGACAGGTGTTAGGTCTGCATCTGGGCTGTTGTATGTTCCCCGCCCCCCCCACATGGGCTTCAATTATTCCAGCCTCAGTTATTGACAAGACTCTCCTTTTTCCATAGAATCATCTTTCCTCTTTGTCAACAATCAGTTGATAGTATCTGTGATATAAACAGGTCTGGTTTCGGGCTCTGTATTCTGCTCCACTGATCTATGTTCCTATTCTTTCCCTAATACTATACTATCTCTATTATGGTTGTTTTAAAGTGAGCCTCAAAATCAGGTAGTATGAGTCTTGGATATTGTTTTTTGACTCAACCTGAGTCTGTCTTTTAAACTTACATGCTGATGTATTCACTTTTATTCTAATTACCACTGAGGTTGTCTCACATTCTCTCACTATTACTCTTAGAGATCTTTAACATTATCTTTATTTTCTATCCTCGGCTAATCATGCTGTAGACATTTTCTTCTTAATACACTATAAATACTGTTCCACTGTCTTTCACTATTTAGTAGTGAATAGATTGCTTTTTGTAGCAGTATCCTATTCACCCCTTGCCTGGATGTTTCCATTTTTTAATCCTCAAAATTTGCAGCCAGATATATCTAGTGTTTTCCCTCCATCAGTGAAATCCTTTGAACTGTAAACTTCGATCTTTCTCAAGCTCAAGGATGTTGTCTTTTATTTTACCTTTGATTACCACTTCTATCTATATTCTCCTTTATTCAGGAATACAACTTACCTACATATTGAGTCCTGACCCTCTGTACCAATCATTTTTATCTTTTTGACCCTTTTCCATTGCTGCATTTTAGAAGACCTTCTCCAGCTTCTCTTCCACATCACTTAGTTGACTTTCACCATTCACCATCTTCTGAGTCCTTCACTGATTTTAACAGCATATTTAATCTCACTATCTTTATGAGTTTTGAGGAGTCTTCAGGAAAAATTAAAATGTAGGAAGATAGAAAGAACTATGTAAGATTCTCTGCAACCATCCTTATTTCCTCTAGTTCCAGGGCCCTGCATCAGTCTGGATTCAAATATGAGACCTACCTCTGACTAGTTGTATAACCTCAGGGGGAAGTAATTTAACCTGTTCACTTCAATTGTCTTGAGAATAATCATATGGCACCCCACTCCATTACTCTTGCCTGGAAAATCCCATGGATGGAGGAGCCTGGTAGGCTGCAGTCCATGGGGTTGCTAAGAGTCGGGCACGACTGAGCGATTTACTTTCACTTTTCACTTTCATGCATTGGAGAAGGAAATGGCAACCCACTCCAGTGTTCTTGCCTGGAGAATCCCAGGGACAGAGGAGCCTGGTGGGCTGCCGTCTATGGGGTCGCACAGAGTCAGACACGGCTGAAGTGACTTAGCAGCAGCAGCAGCTAATTCATGAAGGGTTTTACTACTGTATCTGGTACTCAGTAAATGCTTATCTATTGTTAATATGTGCTAATATGTGTGTGCTAAGTCACTTCAGTTGTGTCCAACTCTTTGAGACCCTATGGACTAAAGCCCATGAGGCTCCTCTGTTCACAGGATTCTCCGGGCAAAAATACTGGAATGGGTTGCCATGCCCTCCTCCAGGGGATCTTCCTGACCCAGGGATCGAACCTGTCTTTCTTATGTTTCCTGCACTGGCAGGCGGGTTCTTTACCACTAGCACTCAGCTGGTTCCCTTCTATGTCAATCTACTATCTTTTACTTACTATTTCAGATTCAGTAGATAATTTTTTGGAAAAAAAACAAAAACAAAAACAAGTCCCACCTAATATTATCTTGTTTCCTTTATCTTAGTATGATTTTCCTATGTCCTAAATGTAATATTTCCTTCTTTTAATCTGCAGAATTTCTTAATAAGCCCATGATGCCTTTTTTTAAAAAATGCTGTCAATTATTTCAAATTTGAGAAAACTATCTAGGTTTGCTCGGAGAAGGCAATGGCACTCCACTCCAGTACTCTTGCCTGGAAAATTCCATGGATGGTGGAGCCTGGTGGGCTGCAGTCCATGGGGCTGCTGGGAGTCGGACACGATTGAGCAACTTCGCTTTCACTTTTCACTTTCATGCACTGGAGAAGGAAATGGCAACCCACTCCAGTGTTCTTGCCTGGAGAATCCCAGGGACAGGGGAGCCTGGTGGGCTGCCGTCTATGGGGTCGCACACAGTCGGACACGACTGAAGCAACTTAGCAGCAGCAGCAGCATCTAGGTTTGGTATTTGCTAAGAAAAAAGTAAGGCAAATTCTAATTAGTCTCTCCCTTTTACTGTCCATCCGAACATTATCTGACTTTTAATTCTTAGTTCTTAAGTTGGAGAAAAGACTGATTTACAGTATTAGCCAAATTCCTAGTGTTTGGCAGTCATATGATATTATAGCTCTCATCCATTTTGTAGATTAAGGATCTCTTTGAAGATGTCATTAAAATTATAAACTCCTTCCCCAGATCATGGAGTTTTGCTTACCAATTCTGTCTTGTCAAGACTTGAAATCAGTCAGTGGACTCTATTAAGAGGTTAAGGATCACCTCCTTTACCATGGTTCTGATTAGCTAAGGAAGGTTCTGCTGATCCTATTGCCTTGTTATGTGATGCATGTGACTGGTAATTTAATCCTGGTTACTTTGAAACAGAATATATTTCTTCCCTAGTCAAAAGCATGGCCTAACAAGGAATTCCCTGGCTGTCCAGTGGGTAGGGTGCTGTGCTCTCACTGCTAAGGGCCCAAGTTAATCCCTGATTGGGGAACTAAGATCCTGCATGCTGCATGGCAAGGCCAGAGGGAAAAAAAAAAGATAAAAGTAGGGCCTAACTAAGAGCTGTTTAAGCTGGTGGCTGGTACAAGAGCGTTCTTCTTACTGTTGGTAAATATTAGAAAATTTTAAAATAAGAAGCCTTATTTGTGCATTTATTTGGGTGTAGGGCCTTAAAACAATGCATGCCACCCCCATGGCTTTTCCTCTCCCTGCCTCTTTCTACTTCACATCTGAAAATACAGCATAACCAGTCAACCTCTGCCCCCGCCCTTATAGAACTGTGGTCATTGGGGGAAGTAGAGAGGTAATGATAAGAGAGATGGGAGGGAGAAAAAGAGCTCTGGATGCTGCAGATAGCACTTGCAACAAACACCACAGGAGGTGTTGGCAATTTTCTGGTTGGCAAAGAACCTACTTCTTTAAAATTGTAGGTATGCAGTGGAGACAGATAGAAAATTACCTTTTTCCTGCCTATCCCTGCTATTCTGTCTTGGGGATCTGCCTTTACTTTACTGGAAGAAAATCCTTCTGATGCCTGGCATGTCTTAAGTTGTATTTCTGGTTTCTGATTCTATTTGCAACTCTGCCTCCCTGTGTATTTTCACCTATCTGACCTTGGGATAGCAGAGGAGATTATTAAGTTGGGTCCCCCTAGCTGGCTGCCAGCTACACGCAGGCTTCCCACAGTTAAAATCTTGAGGCTAAAATATCCTACAATAATTTGGCATGTGTTCAACCTGGGAACTGCAGATAAGTGGAAGAAATAGCTTCTTATTTTCTCTTGCTTCCCTTAACTTTAAAACACAGTACAAATTTACATAAACAAGTAACTTTATTGATATTATTGAGCATACAGAATACAGAGCGTAGTTAAAAGGAAAAGTGTTATTTTTCTCTCAAGAAAGCTCTAATCCAGATTATAATGTCATGAAACTGCCAATATATGTAAGGTTTAAACCCAAGCATTATAGCAACCAATGAGAAATAGCCAAGTTCCTCCACAATAAAGTGTACATGATAAAACTTATGAACTAGTAAGATAATAATAAATAGGCCAGTTATCAGAGATACTCTCCAAATAAATTAAAAAGGTAGCTAGCACACAAACAATACTAAAATAGCTAACATGACAAGGGGGATTGAGTTACTTAAAAGGTACAACTCTTTAAATTCCTTCTGGTCTTCTCAATAATGTGCGATGTTAATCAAAAATTTCCTGAGAGAGATATGAATGTGGAGCAATGTATTTAGAGGACCAACCTCTGATGTCAAAGACACGACCTGAACTGTCTGTACCATGTGGGAAAGTTAGTTAACTGCTCAAAGTCTCTGTTTTTCATCTCTAAAATGGGTGTATTTATCTTACAAGGAGGTTGTCAAGATTCTATGAAATAACGAACAGAGAGCTTAGCACAGTTCCTGACGAAAATAGCACTCAATACACAACAGACTTTTTACAAGTAAACTGACCACATCTGTTAGAGAGTTAATCCCTTGAAAACGCTGAAATTAAACAAAGTGGCAACTGAAGTCAAATGGTATTTCAGGAAAAGAATCAAGACAAAAAGAAAAAAAAAAATAAACAAAACCATTAAAAGTAATTATAGATCAAATTGCTCAAAAATTCTAAACAAAATGTTAGGAAACTGAATCCAGAATATATAAAAAGGATAATGTGCTTGCGCTTAGTCATTCAGTCGTGTCCAGCTCTTTGTGACCCCATGGACTGTAGCCCAAAAGGCTCCTCTGTCCATGGGATTTTCCTGGCAAGAATACTGGAGTGGGTTGCCATTTTCTCCTCCAGGGACCTTCCCAATCCTGGGATCAAACCTGCATCTCCTGTACTGGTAAGCGGATTCTTTACTACTGAACCACCTGGGAAGCTCTGAAAACGATAATATGCCATGCCTAATAAAGGATCCCAGGAATGCAATGCTGATTTAATATCAGAAATTCAATTGATGAAATTCACCATGTAGCCACAAAATAAAAATGAAAACTCCACTATCATCAGATAAGGTATTTAACAAAATTCAACAACCATTCATGATAGTAACTTTCAGCACCGAGGAACAAATGGGACCCTCCTCCATGTGCTAAAAGTTAACAATGAAAAACCTGTAGCTAAAAATCACACTTAATGGTAAAAATGAATATTCTCCCCCCACGATGAGGAATAAGACAATGATGTCCACTTTTACTACTCCAACAGTGAACAGTTTTAGCCAGTACAATAAATCAGGAAAAAGGAAAAAGGCATAAAACTGAGAAAGGAATAAGTGAAAGAGACAAAATGATGGTCTATGCAGAAAATCCTACGGTAAACTAGTGCATCTGTTGTCAGCAATGTCACAACAACAAGATCCATATTTGAAAAGATTAACTGTGTATCTATACTTCAGCAGTTAAAAAACCAGAGATGGAAATAAAAAGATGTAATTCATAATAATACCAAATATGAACATGAAATACTTAGGGATACATCTAACAAAATATGTGCAATGAAAATTATAACACTGTGCTGAGATAAACCACAGAAGACTCAAATTAATGGGCAGATTAATCATGTTTATAAATTAGAAGATTCAGCATGATTAATTTATCAAAACATTCCATATTCATCTACAGATTCAATGTAATCCCAGTTAAAATCTCAACAAGCAGTTTTGTAGAAATTTACATACTGTTTTTATCAATAATATTTATATTAAAATGCCACAGGACTGGAAAAGGTCAGTTTTCCATTCCATTGGAATGGAAAAGGCCATTCCAATCCCAAAGAAAGGCAATGCCAAAGAATGCTCAAACTACCACACAAGTGCACTCATCTCACACGCTAGTAAAGTAATACTTAAAATTCTCCAAGCCAGGCTTCAACAGTATGTGAACCGTGAACTTCCAGATGTTCAAGCTAGATTTAGAAAAGGCAGAGGAACCAGAGATCAAATTGCCAACATCCACTGGATCATCAGAAAAGCAAGAGAGTTCCAGAAAAACATCTACTTCTGTTTTACTGACTATGCCAAAGCCTTTAACTGTGTGAATCACAACTGTGGAAAATTCTTCAAGAGATATGAATACTAAACCACCTGACCTGCCTCCTGAGAAATCTGTATGCCGGTCAAGAAGCAACAGTTAAAACTAGACATGGAACAACAGACTGGTTCCCTATCAGGAAAGGAACACATCAAGACTGTATATTGTCACCCTGCTGATTTAACTTATATGCAGAGTACATCATGCAAAATGCCAGGCTGGATGAAGCACAAGCTGGAATCAAGATTGCCAGGAGAAATACCAACAATGTCAGATATGCAGATGACACCACATTATGGCAGAAAGAGAATAAGAACTAAGAGCCTCTTAATGAAAGTGAAAGAGGAGAGTGAAAAAGTGGCTTAAAACTCAACATTCAGAAAACTAAGATCATGGCATCTAGGCCCAACACTTCATGGCAAATAGATGGGGAAAGAATGGACACAGTAACAGACTTTATTTTGAGGGGCTCCAAAATCACTGCAGATGGTGACTGCAGCCATGAAATTAAAAGACTTGCTCCTTGGAAGACAAGCTATGACTAACCTAAACAGCTTATTAAAAGGCAGAGACATTACTTTGTCAACAAAGGTCCGTCTAGTCAAGGCTATGGTTTTTCCAGTAGTCATGGCTGTGAGAATTGGACTATAAAGAAAGCTGAGCACTCAAGAATTGATGCTTTTGAACTGTGGAGTTGGAGAAGACTGTTGAGAGTCCCTTGGGCTGCAAGAAGATCCAACCGGTCCATCCTAAAGGAAATCAGTCCTGAATATTCATTGGAAGGACTGATGCTGAAGCTGAAACTCCAATATTTTGACCATCTGATGCGAAGAACTGACTCATTTGAAAAGATCCTGATGCTGGGAAAGACAGAAGGCAGGAGGAGAAGGGGACGACAGAGGATGAGATGGCTGCATGGCATCACCAACTCAATGGACATGAGTTTGAGTAAATTCCAGGAATTGGTTATGGACAGGGAAGCCTGGGGTGCTGCAGCCCATGGGGTCGCAAAGAGTCAGACACAGCTAAGCAACTGAACTGAAGTGAACTGATACTAAAATGCAAGACTTACTATACCCAAAACAACTTTGAAAAAGAACAAAGTTGAAGGACTTAGACTACCCGATTTCAAGACTATACAGCTTAGCAGAGTTTCTCAACGCTGGCACTACTAACTTTTGGGACTGGCTAATTCTTTGTGATGCAGAACTGTCCTGTGTACTGAAGACTGTTGAGCAGCATCCAGCATCTAACGGAGGCAAATCTTCAACATTCCAAGTTTGACAACTAAAAATACCTCCAGACACTACCAAATATTCCACAGGGGGGAAACTGCCCTTGAGGACCACTGAGGTACCTAAGTATAGTGTGTTACTATCATAAAGACAAATATTTAAATCAGTGAAACAAAATATTAATGGAACTGAGAAATAGACCCTCAATCCTCAGTTGATATTTGACAAAGGTACAAAGCAATTCTAACTGTTGTTTCTTTGTTAAGAAGCAATAGTTAGAAAGCTGTATGAAACTACGGACAGGTTCAGTATTAAGAAAGGAGTATAACAAGGCTTTTTGTCACCCTGATTATTTAACTTATACATAGAGCACATCATGGGAAATGTTGGGCTGAATGAGTTATAAGCTGAAATCAAGATTACTGGGAGAAATATCAACAACCTCAGATGATATGCAGATGGTATCACTCTAATAGCAAAAGGCAAGGAGGAACTAAACAGCTTCTTAATGAGGGTGAAAGAGGAGAATGAAAAAGTTGTCTTAAAATCCAACATTCCAAAAACTAAGATCATGGCATCCGGTCCCATCACTTTATGGCAAACAGAAAGGGAAAAGGTGAAAGCAGTGACAGATTTCCTCTTCTTGGGCTCTAAAGTCAATGCAGATGGTGACTGCAGCCATGAAACTAGAAGACAATTGTTTCTCCGCAGGAAAGCTACGACAAACCTAGACAGTGTGTTAAAAAGCAAAGACATCACTTTGCTGACAAAGGTCCATATAGTCAAGGCTATGGAGAAGGCAATGGCACCCCACTCCAGTACTCTTGCCTGGAAAATCCCATGGATGGAGGAGCCTGGTGGGCTGCAGTCCATGGGGTCGATGAGAGTCGGACACGACTGAGTGACTTCACTTTCACTTTTCACGCATTGGAGAAGGAAGTGGCAGCCCACTCCAGTGTTCTTGCCTGGAGAATCCCAGGGACGGGGGAGCATAGTGGGCTGCCGTCTATGGGGTCGCACAGAGTCGGACACGACTGAAGCAACTTAGCAGCAGCAGCAGCAGCATGGTCTTTCCAGTAGTCATGTATGGAAGTGAGAACTGGACAATAAAAGAAGTCAGAGCACTGAAGAATTGATACTTTTCAAACTGTGAGGCTGGAGAAGACTCTTGAGACTCCCTTGGAAAGCAAGGAGATCAAATCAGTCAATCCTCAAGGATACCAACCCTGAATACTCTTTGGAAGGACTGATGCTGAAGCTGAAGCTCCAACACTTTGGCCACCTGATGAAAACAGCTGACTCATTGGAAAAGACCCTGATGCTGGGAAAGACTGAAGGCTGACAGAGGATGAGACGAGTGGATGGCATCACTGATTCAATGGACATGATCTTGGGCAAACACTGGGAGATGTGAGGGACAGGGAAGCCTGGTATGCTGCTGTCTATGTGATCTCAAAGAGCTGGACACAATTTGGCGATTGAACAACAACAACAAAAAGCAATTCTATGGGAAAGGATAATCTTTTCAGTAAATGACATTGTAATGATCGGTTATGCATATGAAAGAAAGATATACCTCCCTCTTCACCTCACTCCATATATAAAAATTTAACTTGAAACTTACCTCAAGCTTAAATTTAAATGTCAAAACTATGAAACTCCAAGAAAAAAATAAAAGCAAAAATCTAGTAATCCTGGCTTAAACAAGATTTCTAAAATAGAATTAAAAAAAAAAGCAAACTTTTTGTAAATTGACAAACTGCACATGAAAACAGAAAAGGTGGGGAATCCCTGGTGGTCCAGAGGCTGGGACCTAGCCCTTTCACTGCCCGGGGGCTGGGTTCAATCTCTGTTTGGGGACTGAGCCTATCAATCCACAGGCTCCCAATCCTCATTCAATAAAACAACTGGAATGCACTATGCATACTGCAATGCAATCAGGATACCATGATTCAAATCCCAGCTGACAACATGGTTGACTTGCAGTAAGTCATTTAATCTATACGAGATAAAAGTTTCCTTATTCATTAAACTGAGAATGAATGGGAGTAAATTGGGGGAAAGACAGTGTTGAAGACTAGGGGTGGTATAACCAGCAATTCTAATGCATGTGAGGCCAGTAAGAACAGAAACCTCCTGAGAAGCAAAGGGCCAAAATTTACACTTGAACTTGATTTTTTAGAAGTACCCCACAGACTGAGAAAGTGGGAACTCACGAGCCTGTTTATCCTCTGGCTTTTAAGTAGAAGATATAAGAAAAGTCCCCACAGGGCAGAAAATCAGTCACAAGGACATCCACTTTTGTTCCTTCAATGAGGTTCCTTCCATCACTGGGAACAGGATTCAACAAGCACTACATAAAGGGAAAATTAGCTATTTTAGACTGATACAGAACAAGTAAATTTCACTCTACTGATGTGCTGTTGCCATAGTAATCCATCTCAATAAGAGAAATCACAGGAGTAGATATTTTGCATTTGTGCTCAGCCGAGAATTTACACTTAATGGGAATTATGAATGCCTATAAATCAGAAGCCAAAGTCACTCAAGCAACTACAATACGGCAGGTCCCAAAAGCTTCATTAGGGATTTGCTGTGTAACTGCCATGTGCCAGAAATATGCACAAGGTCCTATGCTTACCCCTTAACCTTCACAACTGCCCTTATCAGGCATCAGCTAGCGGTTTTAGAGATGAGATTATCCTGTCTTAGAGATGAGAAAATTGACATTCTGAAACAAAATTTAGTTAATTTCCCCTTTATTTTTTTAATAATATTTATTTTTATTTGACTGTGCCAGGTCTTAGTTACAGCATGTGGGATCTAGTTCCCTGGCCAGGGATTGAACCCCAGGCCCCCTGCACTGGGAGCATGGAGCCTTAGCCACTGGACCACTAGGGAAGTCCCTAATTTGCCCTTTAGTATGGGACTTTAATGTGGCAAAGATTCAAATTGAGAGCTTCTGATTCCATGTCCTTACTGCTACTTAAAGCATACTGCCACTATATGAAAGCCCAGCTTTCAATTACTGAAGCTAGCACTACTCCTAGAACATAGTAGGCTTAAGAAATTTAGTTTTTCTTCTAAGGTAAACAAGAAGCAGATATGATGATCTAAGACAGGCAGGAAACGTATTACCTCCATCTATCAGAGGGGGAAACTAAAGTTTGTATATAAAGTGATAAATCAAAGTTTTTGAATCCTGGAATCTGTAGTCCTTTCTTTGAATTAGCATTTCCTTAATATTCATCATGATAATGATAACGAAGAAGGAAAAAAGCACACAATTTTAAGGCCAAGTGTTTTCCCTTCTTTGTGTGGTCTACGCATATTTAATGAGAACTTAGAAAGGTCAAGCACAGTGCTTGGCACTGGGAGACATCAGTGAATAAAATAAACAAGACACAGCTCCTACCCAAAGGGAAGTTTCATCCTAGTGGAAAGATACTGAAAACTAAATAGATAATTAAAATATAGTGCAGATGCAGAAATAGGACAGTACAGGGTTCCACAGGAGCACAGACATGACAAATTAAACCCAGAGGGGGTGAAGCAGGGCTCCAAGTCATCCAGTTAAATCTGAATTTCAAATAAACAACGAACACACTTTTAAGAGTAAGTATGTCCCAAATACTGTCTTGTATTTTTATTTGCTCTATCTGGCATTCCTAGGTGGGATCATCTTTAAAAAGGTGTTAGAGGAAATGATACCTAAGATGGAAACTGAATTATTACTTATCTCCAACAAATCTGGACCCTGAAAATGTATATTAGTTGCTGAGCCATGGTGTCTCCATGGCTTTGAAACCAAGGATTTGAAACCCCTGACAACAGCCAGGGAGGAACTGAGGGCCCTTCCAAGAGCCACTTAAGTGAGTCATCTTGGAAGCAGATGTTCCAGCTGCAACCCAGCCCTCAGATGCAGACAGCCCTGGCCTAAGGCTTGATTACAAGAGACCCTGAGGCAGAATTACCCAGAGAAGTCACTCCTGGCCCTCTGAAACTCTGTGGGATAATAAATGTTTGTTGTGACCTGTAAAGCTTCCCCAGTGGGCTCAGACAGTAGAGAATCTGCCTGCAATGTGGGAGACCCAGGTTCAATCCCTGGGTTGGGAATATCCCCTAGAGAAGGGAATTGCTACCCACTCCAGCATTCTTGTCTGGGAAATCCCATGGACAGAGGAGCCTGGCGGGGGTATACTCCATGGGGTGGCAGAGTCAGACACAACTGAGCGACTAACACAATAACAAAAGGCTTCAGGGTAATTTGCTATGCAGCCAGAGAAATGCTGTGACCACCAGAGGAGTTCTGTACCCTGTAAGAATGGGCCTACGCTAGTACCCCGTTGCACTCATCCGTGGCTGAGGGCAGTCACAGTTAGTCTGGGTGGCCTCAGTGAGAATGAGGTGGTGGATCCAGAGGGGTCACAGCTGCCACTGTCAGTCAGTTACGCCTGCCTCCAGTAGATCTGAATGGTGTATTTCCACAGCCTCCACGGGGTAACAAAGCTTATTCACGACAGCCTATCCTTTCTGAAACAAAATAATTTTAAAAGATCTTTCAAAACTTACAAAGTAAAAAATATTTTCCTGAGATCAGCTTAATTGCTTCAGGGAATTGTATGAAAACAGAAACAAGCAAAATAATAGTAAAAGCTAGGAAAACTCCAAATCTTGGTTCTCAGCTTGATTTCAACCTATGTTAAGAACTGACACTGCTCTGCCAACCAAGAAAATAGATTGCTCCTGGGTGAGTTGTTTTGACTCCCCCACCCAGAAAGGAATTTCTGAAACTTAAAGATAACATGCAACTGAAGAGCTGAGAACTGTGGTTAATCAACTAAATCAAGAATTTCAAAGAGTACTTTGCTGAAGTAATTTGAGTGTTATGAATTTTATGATTTTCTTCATAAATGATTTTATTCCAATAGATTAAGTGACTGAATCTAATATGAAGAAAAAAAATATTTCCTCCCTTTTCTAAAAATACAGGATGAGTTGCAAGGGAGTGAGTAATAACTGTAGAACTAAACGAGGCTACAGAGAGATGTTAGAAGTTTGTTTGTTTGTTTTAACCACAGCCCCCAGACTCAATCCCCTTAGGTTTTATAATAAGGTTTTCTATCCAAACCATCTCAGAGTTCAGATGCTACGATGACACCTTATTCCTCAGGCCAGTTCAACTGAGCTTAGTGTGAGTTAATGTTGAAATCCTTTAAAGTTGGAATCCTTTAAAGTCTGTGTTCCACATATATCAGATGTTACTTTTCTCTTTATGGTTTGCAAAACAGTCACAATTATCTTAACAATATCCCCAATTCAAATTGCAAAGAAAGTAAGATAAGGACTTTGCCTTAAAAACCTTACCTCAACCATGTGTAAAATAAATAGCCAATGGGAATTTGCCATATGACTCAGGGAACTCAAACTGGGGCTCTGTAACAACCTGGAGGGGTGAGAGGGAGTGGGAGGTGAAAGGGAGGTTAAAGAGGAAGGGGACACGTGTATACATATGGCTGGCTCATGTTGATGTACGGCAGAGGCCAATGCAGTATTGTGAAGCAATTTCCTTCAATTAAAAACAAGTAAGTTTGGGCGGGGTGGGGGGAGAAGTTTACCTCTGCAGGCTAGCACAATTCACTCATCTAAATAATGTCTCATTTAACCCATGTTTTCTAGAAACTTCTAGGTAAATTAATATTAAGTAGGCTTTTAAAATTTATTTTATTTAAGTCAGTTGTTTTACAATATTATATTAGTTTCAGGTATAATATTTTTTAAATATCCAATTCATTTAAAAATTATCTTGGGATACCAATCCATGACAGAATACAGTAATCAAAACAAATCAAATCTAGAATATCTTTGAATTTAAGTATCTGATATTACAGAATAAAGCAACAGCTATTTAGAAACTTTTATACAGAATTAAGTAGCAGTTTTATATGTTTGATCTGATCAATTATATAAAATTGAAACACACATTAAACAAAGAACTAAGTTTCAGGCCTAAGCCTTATGCATTTTCCTTGGAGCCACTCTTAACACATATGGTTATGATTTTCCAATGACTATATCCAATGCTTCTCAACAATTGGGTTGGTTCATTGTGAGGAATAATAATCTGGAACCAAAAACCAAGGAAAGCTTTAAAAACTGGCAGCAAATAATCAACAATTTCAAGAGGATTAGCTGTTTTTTCTAATACAATACACTGTGAAATTCTGTGATCCAAAGTATTGGAGAGTGGAGGGAAAAAACATTCAACACAAAACGCTTCTTTATCGTCTAGGAGAACAGATGCTGGTTACAGTTTCATTGTTTCTGATCTCTCAGCCTCCAGCTTTCTTTCCTCATATTTAGACTTTCTTTTATTTCCTCCTCTTAAAGCATTGGTTTTCCTTAGTTCTCTTTGTTCAAAAGCAGTCAATATACATTGTAAAATTTATTTCACTGATACATCTTAATTAACATTACAATAACATTAAGTTTATTTTTTATTTTCATGGGCATTTGAGTAGATTCTCCCAAAATTAGAACTACCAAAAAAAAAAAAATCATTAAAATGCATAATATCTTCTGTGATTTCACAATTTTACCTTTCTGTCTCTGATTTGTCAATGGGGTTATCTGGAGAGAAAGTTCCACTTTAAAAAATTCTACTAATAACAATTTTCTCTTACTCATCCCAAATACCACTTTTAAACTAAAGATCCAAAATTGGAGGGGAAGGGACAAGTGGAAAGCCCAACAAAACCTGAAAAGAAAAAACTTGACAATGGAATTTTGTCTTTGTTTCATCCATTCAATAGATATTAAGTTCCTATGAGTCACTTCCTAGAACTGCACTGGATACAAGCCCTATTTTGTCTCAAAAGCCTGCCATTACAATATAATTTGAAAGTACCAAGGAGGCTAAAAAGATTATACATATATATGTATATAATTTACACATTACACATTATATATATATAAACTGGATTTTTTGTACATTTTTTGATTATTTTGTGCTTTCCACCTTGTTCTAAAGACGCAGCAAATAGGAAAAAGGGAATGAATTGAAGAATTAGGAATAAAAGTATTAGTGGATCAAACAAAAAGAAAATCAAGATGATAAGAACATTTCAAAGTTATCGCAGCTCTAAAAGTAATACAAAAATTTGTGTAGTGCTTTAAAAATATTATTTTGAATCTAGCAATGTTCCAGGTTAAATTGCCAACTTACTAACTTACTCATCTGTCTTTGCCAAAAAAATCATTCTACTGAAGAATTTTCATATGAGAAAATTGTAGAAGTTACAAGGAAAATCAAATTCAAATACAAAAATACCCTTGACAGACTCAAACCAAATCTCATTAGATGTCATGTTATAGGACATTACGTTAATACTTGAGTCATATTTAACACTTCAAGTATGAAGAGCATAGCATTTAAAAGATTCACATCCATGACCTTGGCTCTGGTTATAAACCCCCCTTTTTTAAATTGAAGTTCTGCTGATTTACAGTATTGCATTAGTTTCAGGTATACAGCTAGTAGTTTAGGTTTTTAAAAAATATTCCATTATATGTTATTATAAGATATTGGGTATAATTCCTTGTGTATGTGCGCTCAGTTGTGTCCGACTCTTTACGATCCCATGGACTATAACCTGCCAGGCTCCTCTGTCCATGGGATTTCCCAGGCAAGAATACTGGAATGGGTTGTCATTTCCTACTCCAATAATTCCTTGTGCTATAGAGTAAGTCCTTTTGCTTATCTATTTTATGTACAGTACTTTGTGTCTGTTAATCCTATACTCCTAATTCCCCCTCCTTCTCCCTCTATCATTTGGTAACCATAAGTTTGTTTTCTATGTCTGTGAGCCTGTATCTGTTTTGTATATAAACTCATTTGTATTATTTTTCAGATTCCACATATAAGTGATATCATTAAGTTTTGTCTTTGTCTAACTTACTTCACTAAGGATAATATTCTCTAGATCCATGCTGCTGCAAATGGCAATATTTCATTCTTTTTTCTGATATTTCATTGTGTGTGTCTATGAATGGGTATGTGTATACATACACACACCCATTCAAGATAATATTCCATTATGTTATTATAAGATATAGGGTATAATTCCCCATACATATGTATGTATATATACATATACACACACCACATCTTCTTAAGCTAATTATCTGTTGATGGGCACTTGGGTTGTTTCCATGTCTTGGCTATTGTAAACAGCCCTTTTGTGAACACTGGGGTGCATATATCTTTTCAAACTATAGAGTTTTCATTTTTTCCAGATG
The DNA here is from genome assembly GCF_000754665.1 of Bison bison bison. NCBI lineage: Eukaryota > Metazoa > Chordata > Mammalia > Artiodactyla > Bovidae > Bison > Bison bison. Next base: position 8,887,042 of record NW_011494956.1, on the reverse strand, counting down.
TACACCCAGGAATAGGATCGTGGGATCATGTGGTAGCTCTATTTTTAGTTTTTAAAGGAAACTCCATCCTATTTTTAATAGTGGCTACACCAATGTATATTCATACCAACAGTGTAGAAGGGTTCCCTTTTTTCCCCACAATCTCCAGCATTATTATTTATTGGCTTTTTGATGATAGCCATTCTAACCAGTGTGAGGTGATACGTCATTATGGTTCTGATTTGCATTTCTCTAATAATATGCAATGTTGAGCATTTTTTCACATGCCTGCTGGCCATCTATATGTCTTCTTTGGAGAAATGTCTCGTTAGGTCTTCTCATTTTTTGATGAGTTGTTTG
>NW_011494956.1:8862122-8886561 GCF_000754665.1 Bison bison bison | reverse complement strand
GCTGTCGTCCCCTTCTCCTCCTGCCCCCAATCCCCCCCAGCATCAGAGTCTTTTCCAATGAGTCAACTCTTCTCATGAGGTGCCCAAAGTACTGGAGTTTCAGCTTTAGCATCATTCCTTCCAAAGAAATCCCAGGGCTGATCTCCTTCAGAATGGACTGGTTGGCTCTCCTTGCAGTCCAAGGGACTCTGAAGAGTCTTCTCCAACACCACAGTTCAAAAGCATCAATTCTTTGGCGCTCAGCTTTCTTCACAGTCCAACTCTCACATCCATACATGACCACTGGAAAAACCACAGCCCTGACTAGACGGACCTTTTAATGTATAAATACTACTAAAATATTTGTTGTATACCTGTTCTCTGGAATAAAGCTAAAATGTATCTGATACAGAATTGCATACTACAACACTGTTTCACCATAATTTACAACCAAAAATAAGGAAAAGATTCATCACTTCATTAGTCATCAGGGAAATGCAAATTGAAACCACAGTATATTATCACTACACATCCACCGGACTGAGTATAAGGAAAAAGATGAGAAATATCAAGTATTGGCAAGGATATGAGCTACAAGGAATCTTCATATACCACTGGTGGAAGTATAAACTGGTAAAAGTCATTCTAGAAGTATCTACTAAAGCTGAGTGTCTGTCTACATCAACCAAACAATTCCAGTCCTAGGAATATGCCCTACAGCAAACCAGCAAAGGACATGAACTAGAAAGTCTGTGACGTTACTAATATCCCAAACTGAAAACTACCCCAAATGCCCAACTGCATTAGAATAAATAAGTAAATAATGGTTTGGTTACATAATGAAATATTACACAGCAATGAGAAAGGATCAATAACAACTACATCCAGTATGAACACACAAGCATGCTGAGAAAGAAAACCAAGTCAGAAAGAATAAATGTCTTATGATTTCATATGTAAAGCACCAAACAGACAAAAATAGCTTATCCTGTCAGAAGTCAAGATAGCACTTAGCCTTCAAAGTGAGCATAAAGCATGCTTCGAGGGTGCTGGCATGTTGCTTCTAGTTTCAAGTGCTGGTTTGTGAAATTTCACTGAGCTGGGACTTCCCTGGTGGTCCAGGGGTTAAAAATCCACCTTGCAATGCAGGGAACATGGGTTCGATTCTTGGTCCGGGAACTAAGATTCCACGTGCCACAGAGCAACTAAGCCTGCACACTGCAACAACTGAGCCTGTACACTTCTGAACCCACACACCACAACTGGAGAATCCACACACAGCGACTGAAGACCCCTCATGCCACAACTAAGACCCAAGGCAGCCAAAGAAATAAATACTAAAAAAATTTCACTGGGCTATACACCTATATTTGTACTTTTCTCTATATATTTCAACTAAAACGTGAAATATATATACACATACGTACATATATGACATGAATATCTTCATTAGAAAAGTAAATACCTATTATGGATGTATTACTAACTGCAGAAAAGAATATATAGAACCAATCAATCATTATCCCACTTTTAAAAGCTACTTGTAATTTGATATATTTCCTCATTTTTTTCTATGTCATATAGTCTGTTGTTGCTTAGTCACTAAGTAGTGTCTGACTCTTTGTGACCCCATGGACTACATCACACCAGGCTTCCCTGTCCTTCACTATCTCCTGGAGTTTGCTCAAATTCATGTCCATTGAAGTCTGTGATGTTATCTAACCATCTCATCTTCTGCTATTCCCTTCTCCTCTTGCCCTTAATCTTTCCCAGCATCAGGTTTTTTTCCAGTAAGTCGGCTCTGCATCAGGTAGCCAAGTATTGGACCTTCAGTCATATAGTTAAGAACACATAATACATGGAATTTTACTTAAATGTGAGAGGTTAAATTATATCAAAACATCCCTACATAAAATAATTATGTGTATTAAGCATTTTCTATCTTTAAAATGTTTTGCTTCATAGGCAAAATCTGACTACAAAATAAGCTATCTTACGCAAACATACATAACTTTCTTTAAAAATCACCTAGTAATAATATACTTCTGTGTGTGAGCTTCTTTTTGTTATTTACAAATAACGCTATGATAAATATCTCTATCTTTGTCTGTATTAATTGTTAGTCAAAATTTACTTCCTTAGGACAGATACTTTGTTGAGTCGCTCAGTCCTGTCTGACTCTTCACGACCCCATGGACTGCAGCATGCCAGGCTGGATACTTAGGAGAGATACTCAGAGACAGAATTACAAGAGCCAATGTTTTTGCATTAAAATCAGCAAAAGATAAACTATTGCTATAACATGAAGACAGAGGTTTGAATAAGCAACAAAATGGTGTGGGGGGTGGGGGAAATAAAATGGATAGCCTATCCCCCTTTCTTCGTTAGTCTTTTCTTTTAGAACTGCTCCTTAGTGGAGTCCCTTAGTTAAGCAAAAATTCATGGTCTGAAAGTGTAAGACACATGAGGCTTGAGGATATCTCAGTACTAGACACACAGAAAGTACTGAGAGAAGAAAAAAAAGGTTTTCTGAATTCAGTGAAAAATCTCAGGCAGAAAAATCAGTCTCTTGCTTAACAAGTGGGGGACTTCTTCTCCATACCCTTACAGCACAGGGGTAGCAACTTCACCTAGGAACCTGTTAGAAATATGAATTCTCAGCCCCAACCCCAGACCTACTGAATCAGAAACTCTGGAGGTCATCTTTATAAGATGCCCTCTAGGTGATTCCGCTGCTTGCTAAAATGTAATGACGACTAGACTACAGCACTCCAAACCTTCAGGCATTCTAAGAAAACATCATCACTAATAATCAGGGAACGGAAAAAAGACAAGTTTTTTGAAACTATTATTCTAATTGCTATTTTGCTCCTCTGGGAGACTGAGGGCCTTCATGTTAGGTGCTTCCATCTTCTGTTCCACTTCCACTACGTTCGTGATCTGCGTGTCTACGTGTCGGTCATGCTACTTGTCATACTTTAATGGGTCCCAAACGGACTCACCAAAGAATGTCAGAGAAAGGGATGATAAGAGAGTTCCCAGCTTACTCTGAGATATGCAAAAAATTGGATTTAATTAGTTTCACAAGCAGAAAATGAAAGAAGCAATTTGTATTACCAATAAAGCCTAGTAGCAATTTCCTTTTCCTTCAAAATATAGCTTGTAATTTATTCAGGCTGGTCTTTTTCAATAATTTAACTAGCAACTGGCGGTTATTTTCAACATATCTGATACAATGATAAAGAAAGGTTCAAACATCAAAGGAACAATGAAGGAAGTAAAGGAGAAGAGAATTAATATTTGATTGAGTACACAATACATGCTAAGTATTATGCATAAAGCTTTACATGTTGGAGTCAAATGAGGAAACATAATCCCTCTGAGGTAGGCATTATGATCACAAAAGCACAAGTGTGAAAATCAAAGAGTTGTAGTATATTTTCTGTGTTATCAATTGTAGGCCTAGTAAATAGCAAAGCTGAAATTCGAAGCTGTGCTTCAACAGTTCTAAAACCTGTGCCTTCTAAAATATACCAAACTTACTTAGCAACATGAAGCAAAATACAATGTGTTTCCATTAGGATGAATTAAAAAAAAAATTCTAAAGAAATACAATGAGTAAATGTTTAGCAATTTTTATTAATAGCTTTCCTATTTAGTGTTTCCTTAAAGACACATATAGCTTTAAAAAAAAGAGTATTTTAGCTACCACTTTTATTTACTATGTAGTTTATAAAAATGAGGAGAAGCCAGGGTAAATGTCAGAAAAGGCAATTTAACCTTTCCTAAATAACATTTGCAATTTAAATTGCTAGTTTTAACTTTAAAAACACTGTGTTGGCAACTAAGCTGCTAAACAGCTTTACAGCATCCTTTCTGATATTTTGCCTTGGATTTGGCAACTCATGCAAATTTTATGTTGGTCATAAACAAGTTAAATGGGGAAATTCAGAGAAAGAAAGCATTTAAGAGGTTGATTTTAGAACTAAATTCCAAGTGGCAAGCAAAATCATCTTCTTCCCTTAGTGCAGTAGGTTTGAAATTAACCAGTACCAATAACTGTTACCAGTAATAAGCAACAGGGCTAACCCTGGAGCAGTTTTCCTCTAGAAGACATGGGCCATATGGGAATAGGAAATAAAAACAGGCACTTAGATCAACTCCATTTTCCAACAACTAAGCAAATAAGCAATCACAAAAAGAAAGACCTTTTAACATCAACAGTATTCTACTCTGCCAACTGAGTTACAAGCTGATTCACTGAAGACAGATTTTGAAATACTTCAGAAACAAGACTGCAGATATTCTTTCCCCCAAAAAGAATGATGTCAGTTTATTATCCTTTCCTAAGAAACAGTAACTGGGTATTTCAAAATGTAAAAAATAAGATCATCATGTCATGCTCTAAAATAAAGCAACCTACATTAACTATCGGAATAGAGAGCACAAATTTATATTTAAAATGGGGGGAAAAGCCATTTTATTGGGTCTCAGGTGCAATATACTGCTATCAAAATTATTTATAAATCTGCAACATGCAATCAAAACACAGAACAAAGTTATGTAATTCTACCTAACCACAATATTCATTGTGAAAGCAGCTAACAGGAAGATAAAAGATGGAGCAAACACAGCCTATTTTAAACATTTTACTTTTTCCTTTATTTTCTGTTTTAAATCAGGAACTCAAACTTTGTTTCTAAAAGATTCTTATTTTAGTATTTAATTATGTAGTATGGTAAATTAAAGGGAAAGTGTTAGTCACTCAGCTGTGTAAAATTCTTTGGGAACCCATGGACTGCAGCTCACCAGGCTCCTCTGTCCATGGGATTCTCCAAGAAAGAATACTGGAGTGGGTTGCCATTTCCTTCTCCAAGGGATCTTCCCAACCCAGGGATCAAACCCGGGTCTCCTGCACGGCAGGCAGATTCTTCACTGTCTGAGTCACCTATACTAACCACAATTCTTTAAATAAAACTTGCAGATAAACAGGAAAAATACAAGAGAGAAAAAGATCAGATGGCACTGGTCCTACGGGAAAAAGCAAGCTGCTGAACTGAACAGGTCAATAAAACTACTTGCAGAATGGGTTAGTTGTCTATTATCAGACCAGTAAGATATTTTTAAACATCCTGAAACCAAACTTAGATTCAAAAGGCAAAGCCAGAACCATTCACTGTGTTTATTAAAATATAATCTCTCACTAAGCCCCACACAGCAAAAGAAGCCAAACTTACCCTAATGTGACCTCAGATTTAGAAGCCTGCCAAAGAATTTTTATAGAAAATAGCAACCAAATGTTGCTTATACCTACTGTGTAAAGTAATACAAAATAAAACAAAAGCTTACTAGATATGAGTACTTAAACTTGTGAAATTAAAAAAAAAAAAAAAGAATAGTGGCAAATGTTAGCAGCACCTTCAATTAACCATATGATTCCAAAATATACAAGCTACTCTACCTGTAACATTTTGAGCACTGAAATAATCTGTAACACCAGTTACTGACCCTTTCACCTTTCTAGTTCCTTTTAAAGTTTTGCTCATCAAGAAAATGAAGTTCTCATGTTCCCTTCTTGGCAAACATGCATTCATATGGTCCCTACAAGGAGCCATTCCAACAACACTTTTGGGAAAACTCCGAATTCCTTCTGTTCTTACTGCCTTGCCCACAAGTTTGCTTTCTTTTATTTCTGTTCCCAGGCTCTGAAAATCTTTTCAAAAAATGTCAAAGAACTTGAATAACTGGTTCTCTATAAATGTATGTACTCTAACCTCAATTGGTTCCCCGCTGCTACACTCCGGAATCATCTCTAGATTATACGGGATTAAAAATAGTACAAAACAGACTCTAATGTTCTCCAAATAGATAATTCATAAGCTTCCCTCAATATTAGGTGGTGTTTCTGTAGAGAATTCAAAGTTTTTGTGACATGTAAAAGTCAATGTAATTCACCAAATTCAAGGCTAAAAAGATCCCACCATATAATCACTACAATAGGTGCAGAAGAAGACATTTCACAAAATCCAACAACCACTCATTATCAAAGCACTCAAAAAACTTAGAAGGGAAATCTACTCAACCAGATGCAGGGCAGCTATAAAAACTCCTCAGCTAACATCATGTTTTGTTGTTTAGTCCTTAAGTCATGTCTGACTCTTTTGTGACCCTGCAGACTATAGCCAGCCAGGCTCCTCTGCCCATGGGACTTCCCTGGCAAGAACAATGGTATAGGTTGCCATTTCCTCCTCCCGTGGACCTTCCCAACCCAGCAATGGAATCCACATCTCCTGCACTGGCAGGTGGATTCTTTACCACTCAGCCACCTGGGAAGCCCCGCTAACATAATAAAAGACTTAAAAAAAAAAAAAAAAAGATTTCATAATTTCCTCCTAAGAGCAGGAACAAGGCAAGAATTTCTGTTCTCACCATTTCTGCTCAATCTTGAACTAGAAGTCCTAATCAGTGACATTAACAAAGAAAAAGAAATAAAAATTGGAAAGGAAAAGTTAAACTAATTTTATTTACAGATCACATGACAGTATGTGTGGAAAGTCCTAAAGAATCTGTAAGAGTTACAAAAATTAAGTTTCACAAGGCAGCAGGTAACAAAAAAGTATAAAAACCAACAGTGTCTACATACTAGCAGAGAAAAACTGGAAATTGAAATTTAAAATACCATTTAAAAAACTGAACATAATGCATGACTATAGCAAGATTAAAAGATTCGAGGCTAATGTATAAAAGTCAACTACTTTCTTATATACCAGCAATGTATAATTGATATTTAAAACTAAAAATACAAAGCCATTTACATTAGCACCAAAAATGAAATATTTAAGGATATAACCACTACTTATGTATAAGATCTATATGTGGAAAACTATCAAATTGTGATGAAAGAAATCAGAGATCTAACTAATGGAAAGATAAGTCCATGTTCATGAATAGAAGAATCAATATCATCAAGGTGTCAGTTATTCCCAACCTGAGTTACAGACTCAATGCAATCTCAATTAAAATCCCAGTAAGTTACTTTGTGGATATCAACAAACTGATTCTAAAGTTTACATGGAAAGGCAAAAGACCCAGAATAGTCAACACAATATTAAAGAAAGCTTGGAGGACTGATACCACCCAAAACATGTATAATATAACGATAGACAGAGACTTGACATTCCTTATCTGGTAGTTAGAGAAATGTTATCTTTCACAGAGAAGTTTTATTTTTAATGAAATCCAACATTAAAGCCCAATTTATTCTTTCATGGATCATGCTTTTTTGTGTTGTATCTAAAAAGTCATTACCACACTGAAGATCAGTTAGATTTTCTTTTGTTTTTCTTCTAGGAGTTTTAAGGTGTACATTTAGGTCTATGATAAATTTTGAGTTGATTTTGTGATAGTCTGTGTCTGAATTCTTTTTTTTTCCCTCATGTGAATATCTAGTTGTTCCAACCTCATTTGTTGAAAAGACTCTCCCTTCTCCCTTTAACTGTCTTTGCTCCTTTGTCAAAGTTGAGTTGAATGTATTTGTGTAAGTCTTCTTCTGGGCTCTCTTTTCCATTCCATTGACCAATTTTCTTATTTTGTTGATACCACACCGCTTTGATTACTGGGGATTCAAGTGGAATGTCAAGTCTCTTCATGTATTATTTGTGTCTACCTTTATATCACACGTTTGTCTATCGCTTCTTCTTAAACAAATGGTTATTCAGCACATTGCTCTGTACATTCCATTAGTGTTTCTCTGCAGACATTGTATATTCATACATAGCTTTCTCACTCCCAATTTTACATCTGTGTAATATTCTATTATATGTATTGAACATAATTTATTTAACTACATCTTACTGGGCTTCCCTGGTGGCTCAGACGTTAAAGGTCTCCTGCCTGCAATGCAGGAGACCTGGGTTTGATCCCTGGATCGGGAAGATCCCCTGGAGAAGGAAATGGCAACCCACTCCAGTATTCTTGCCTGGAGAATCCCATGGACGGAGGAACCTGGTGGGCTACAGTCCACAGGTCACAAAGGGTCAGACACAACTGAGCGACTTCACTTCACTTTACTGAAGGATTTACAGTGTTGCCAGTATTTTGCTATACACACAATACTGCAAAGATTAAGTGTTATTTCCTAAATTTACAAGCATATCAGTAGAATGCATTCCTAAAAAGAGACGGGTTGCTCAAAGGAAATGTGAACGTAAAATTAATAAATAGCATGAAACTGCTTCCCGTAAAGGTTATGCTCTCACCAGCAGTATAAGATAGCATATGATCCTACACCCTTGACAACAGTGTTCTATCAAATTTCTTAATACTCTCCAATCTTAAAGAGTGAAAAATGGTAAAATCAGTGTAATTTTAAATTATGTATGGTTTATGAATTAGGTATAGTGCCTTTTCATGTATTAAGAACCCTTAATATTCTTCTGTGAACAGTTTATTCACAAGTTTTGCTCATTTTCTGAAAATTGTATTCCTGTTCCTTTTGTCACAATGCATAATGCTCTTCGTCCTTTTAACAGCTTGATGCTATTAGTATATTCATTTGCTATTGATATTGTTCTGTTTACAGTACATTTTTGCCATATTTTATTTTCAATCTTCCTTAGATTTAAGGATTTTGAATATATTTTTAGGTCCAAAACAACTTTCTCTGTGCTGTAACTATACCCTCTTAAGTCTCCATTCCCCTTTCTTGCTTTCTCTTACCTTTTCTGCTAGTTCTGCCTCCATGCTGCTGCTGCTGCTGCTAAGTCGCTTCAGCTGTGTCTGACTCTGTGCGACCCTATGGACTGCAGCCTATCAGGCTTCTCCGTCCATGGGATTCTCCAGGCAAGAACACTGGAGTGGGTTGCCATTTCCTTCTCCAATGCATGAAAGTGGAAAGTGAAAGTGAAGTCGCTCAGTCATGTCTGACTCTTAGCAACCCCATGGACTGCAGCCTACCAGGCTCCTCCATCCATGGGATTTTCCTGGCAACAGTACTGGAGTAGGGTGCCATCTGCCTCCATAGAAGGATTCTGATTATCCTGTGGTAGACTAGAGATCTCTGCAAGAAAATCAAAGATACCAAGGGAACACTTCACGCAAAGATGGGCTCGATAAAGGACAGAAATGTTATGGACTTCACAGAATCAGAAGATATTAAGAAGAGGTGGCAAGAATACACAGAAGAACTGTACAAAAAAGATCTTCATGACCAAGATAATCACGATGGTATGATCACTTACCTAGAGCCAGACATCCTGGAGTGCAAAGTCAAGTGGGCCTTAGGAAGCATCAATATGAACAATGCTAGTGGAGGTGATAGAATTCCAGTTGAGCTATTTCAAATCCTGAAAGATGATGCTGTGAAAGTGCTGCACTCAATATGCCAGCAAATTTGGAAAACTCAGCAGTGGCTACAGGACTGGAAAAGGTCAGTTTTCATTCCGATCCCAAAGAAAGGCAATGCCAAAGAATGCTCAAACTACCACACAAGTGCACTCACCTCACATACTAGCACAGTAATGCTCAAAATCCTCCAACCCAGGCTTCAACAGTATGTGAACCGTGAACTTCCAGATGTTCAAGCTGGCAGAGGAACCAGAGATCAAATTGCCAACAACTGCTGGATCACAGAAAAAGCAAGAGAGTTCCAGAAAACCAGCTACTTCTGCTTTATTGACTACACCAAAGCCTTTGACTGTGTGGATCACAACAAACTGTGGAAAATTCTGAAAGAGATGGGACTACCAGACTATCTGACCTGCCTCCTGAGAAATCCGTATGCAGGTCAAGAAGCAAGTTAGAACTGGACATGGAACAGACTGGTTCCAAATCAGGAAAGGAGTATGTCAAGGCTGTTTATTGTCACCCTGCTTATTTAACTTATATGCAGAGTACATTATGAGAAATGCTGGACTGGATGAAGCACAGGCTAGAATCAAGATTGCTGGGAGAAATATTAATAACCTCAGATATGCAGATGATACCACCCTTATGGCAGAAAGAAAAGAAGAACTAAAGAACCTATTGATAAAAGTGAAAGAGCAGAGTGAAAAAGTTCGCTTAAAACTCAACACTCAGAAAACTAAAATCATGACTTCTAGTCCCATCACTTCATGGAAAATAGATGAGGAAACAATGGAAATAGTGACCAATTTTATTTTCTTGGGCTCCAAAATCACTACAGATGGTGACTGCAGCCATGAAATTCAAAGACACTTGCTCCCTGGAAGAAAAGTTATGACTAACCTAGATAGCATATTAAAAAGGAGAGACATTACTTTGCTGACAAAGGTCCTTCTAGTCAAAGTTACGGTTTTTCCAGTAGACATGTATGGATGTGAGAGTCGGACTATAAAGAAAACTGCACCAAAGAATTGGTGCTCTGCCAAGCACCAAAGAATCGATGCTTTTGATCTGTACTGTTGGTACTCTTGAGAGTCCCGTGCACTGCAAGGAGATCAAACCAGTCCATCCTAATGGAAATCAGTCCTGAATATTCATTGAAGGACTGATGCTGAAGCTGAAACTCCAATAATTTGGCCACCTGATGCAAAGAACTGACTCAGTAGAAAAGACCCTGATGCTGGGAAAGATAGAAGGTGGGAGGAGAAGGGGACAACAGAAGATGAGATGGTTGGATGGCATCACCAACTCAATGGACGTGAGTTTGAGTAAACTCCAGGAATTGGTGATGGACAGGGAAGCCTGGCATGCTGCATGTGACCCCATGGATCACAAAGAGTTGGACACAACTGAGTGACTGACCTGAATTGATCCCCTCCTTTGAGGGGATCCTTTTAATAGGCTGTGTTCCTTTTAATAGGCTGACATTGCAATAGATGGAAGCTACTGCAATCTCTTGGATGGTGTGGAACTGGCCGTCAGTAAGAGACATGCATATTTTAAATTTGATGTCTAAGCAAAAGAAGGAGGTGGCAAGGTGGCACTGCTCTGCCAAGGACATCAAGGAACAAGAGGAGGATATGGGGCAGGTCTCATCTATCACACGTCAGCCCACAGCAGCTGCTGATCTGGCAGCTGCTGGAGGACAGCATATAGCTTATGGGCAAATATGGCCTCTTTCCCTTGCTAGAACCACTTCTTATAGCCCAAGAAACAGCATGTGCCTCCCAGATAAGGGAGGACTCCCTGATCTCCACAAAGGTGCCACTGGGCTTTCAACATCATAGATAATAAAACCCTGAGTTACAGTATCTTTTTCTCTCATTTTAAAAAATAACAACTGCTTTTAAATCATCTGCTATTTGCATGGTTATGACAGAATACAATGATCTTCAGGTTTGTTCTTAACTAATTAAGTAACTTTTAGACCTCCAACTCTGAGACAGATGCCCTAAGACAAAAAGCTCAGAAACCTTCCTCACTGAATACCTTAATGCTTTGCTTCAAAAAACACTGAAGGTTTCTTAAAAATAACATATTTATAACTGAATCACTTGGATGTATACCAGAAACTAACACAGTATTGTAAATTACCTGTATTTCAGTAAAAAATAATTTAAAAAATTTACTGGATATGTATAATTGTACTAGATGCTAAGCTAGACTCTAAAGACAAAAATATGAACTCTGAGCTTAAAGAGCTCAGTCTATTAAAAGAAATGGAGAATCATATAAAGAAATACAATATTATGTGATAAGGACAAGAATAAAATATGTGCAGGGTCCAAAGGTTAACACAAAGGCGGCACAGTGACAAGGAGGTACAGAGGAATTCACAATCAGATAGACTTTAAACAGTACAGAGGAATTTGCCCAGTGGCCAATGGGATTACAGGTCAAAGGAAAGACATAAACAAAGTTCCAATTTGGGATGGCTACTTTGAAGTATCTATCCTAGAGGAACAACAATGACTAATAAAAACTCTCTGACTTCATGGAATTAGGTGGGGACCAATAAATAAATCAGTAATTAACGTTCAGTGTGATAAATACTGCAACAGGGGTGAGCAGAGAGTATTAAGAGTTTTATGGGCCAAGTGGAAATAAGATTTGAATGTAGATGCTAGGAGTGAACAGAAATTAGCCAGATGGGGATGTCCTTGGTGGTCCAGTGGCTGAGAATCCACCTGCCAATGCAGGGGACAAAGGTTCAATCCCTGGTTTGGGAAGATCCCACATGCCAAGGAGCAACTAAGCCTGTGCGCCACAGCCACTGAGCCCACGAGCTCTAAGAGCCCATGAGTTGCAACAGGAGAAGCCACCACCATGAGAAGCCTGCACACCACAACCAGGAGCGGCCTCCACTCGCCACAAATCGAGGAAATCCCACTTGCAGCAATAAGGGCCCAGTGCAGTCAAAAATAAGTAAATACTGAAAAAAACACAGAAGAAACGAGTCAGATGAAACGCGTATCTACCAAGAGGGAAGTGTAGGATGGTGTCAGAGAGGAATAATATTATATGTACAGAGAAGAGGATTCAGCAAGACCAAAGAGACAGGGATGGCGGGAGAAGGGGTGAGAGGAGAAGGGGTGGCAGAGAAGCGCAACAGCGACAGTCAGAAGGCAGTTCAGTGTGACAAGCAGCATCAACATCTGAGCTAAGGCTGAGGAGGAAAGCAAGAACCGCAACGTGAAGGACCTTTTAAACTGGAGTCGGAGCATTATCTTGAGGGCAATAAGGAACAAAAATGTATTTAACTTGGGAAGACTTGTTCAGATTTGTGTTTGAGAAAAAAATATGTAACTATAATACAATGAATGAAACAGAAAAGAAACATAGAATCTTGAAGTAAATAAAATAGCTACAGTAATCCAGGAAATGGCTTATGGCAGTCTGAACTAAGATAATAGCAATAGAATAAAGAAAATGGGTGGGAAGAACTGACATATTTAGGTAGAATCAACAAATCTTGCAAGGGATCTGATGCCAAAGAGAGAGGAAAAAAAAGGAGGCAAAGACGATTCTTCTGATTTGGGCAAAGGGTAGAAGGTATTACTGTCCAATAAAATAAAGAAAAGGGGAAGATGGATTTTGAGAAGGTGAAATAATCACTTTAATTACAGACAGAGTCTGAGATGTGTATAAGTTATTCAACTGAAGGTGTCCAACAAGCAGCTGAATATACAAAATCTCAAGACAAAGGTCTGGGCCAGAGGTACAGATTTGAGAATCAACCATATACAAAGTAAATGAAAACCAAAGCAGTGAGAATAGATAAAACTGCCTAGGGAAAATGTACAAGGTGAGGAAAACAAAAACCCCACGGAACACTAACATTTAGAAGACAAACAGAAGAGCTAGGAGAGCAGACTGAAGGGAATGGCCAAAAAGAAAGATGAAAAGGGGGTGAGCACAGAATGAATGCTCACTGTATGTTAGGTGCTGTACTAAGTGATGTGTGCACACTACCTCATCTAATCCCTACAGATGCTGTGAGCAACTTACCATCATGACCTGATTCCTTACAGACATTTTGGGTTAGAGAGATCATTTTGCTCAGGTTTACCTTTTGTTGGGTATAAGAAATCCAAGGGCTTCCCAGATAGCTCAGTGGTTAAGAATCTACCTGCCAATGCAGAAGACATGGGTTCGATCCTTGGATCAAAAAGATGCTCTGGTTAAAGAACTGACCACCGACTCCAGTATTCCTGCCTGGGAAATCCCATGGACAAAGGAGCCTGGCGGGCTACAGTCCAGGGAGCCTCAAGAGTCAGACGTGACTGAGCAACTGAAAACAACAAACAAAAATAAGAAATGCAACCAGGATTACACCCTCGACCCCAGAGCCCTTGTTCTTAGCTGCTACACTGTACTGCTTCCTGTAAAGACTTAAAAAGTATGGTATCACAAACACAAAGAAAAACAGCGATTCAAAAAGAAAGACACCATCCCAGGAACACTTACTCACTCAGCACCAAGATCCTGGTGTTCTAACAACATTCTCTATGAAAAGCAGTCGGGACTCTTTGCGGAAATGGTTGATCTGAGGAATGGGCAGAAAATATGTCAAAGGGACACAGAAAAGCAACTGAATATTTCCAATGGCCACAGTTTTAATAATTTGAGCAAAACCCCAACAAACAAAAGTATCTGGTTGGCCAAAAAATTCATTCGGATTTTTCTATAAGATGTTATGGTAAAACCTGAATGAACTTTTGGCCAATCCAAGAGTACTGGACTAGGACCTGGAGTATAAACTAAATACCTGTAAGTCCATATTGGTATAAACAAACAAACAAATGAATAAGGGAGAAAAGACAAATCTAGGATGGAAGAAATCCAAATAAATTATGTAGATACTCACAACTCAAAGAAGTCAAGAGGTGGAGCAAACTCTCCACTCCTCAAGTGTGACTCCACATAGTGACTTCTCTCAAAGACTACGGTATACAGAAAGGGGGAGGAGAGAGTGACTGTACCGAAGAGAAACATGACAAAGCCTGTGTCAGCCAAGTAAGTGAGCAAGGTTCATACCAATAATGGCAAGTCATGTTGATACCCTTGCTTATGTTGTAATGAAAACAGACCTTTATCTCTACGGTCTTTCTCTCAAAAACCTATAGCTAGCCTTCCGTTCGTTATAATGTATCAATACTGGCTCATTAACTGTAAAATCTGTACTAGATTAATGCACAATATTAACAGTAGGGAAACTGAGTGATGGGTTTATGAGAGCTCTATACACTATTTTTGTAATTTTTCTATAAATCTAAAACTGTTGTAAAATTAAAAGGTTATTTTTTTAGGGGCTTCCCCAGTGGCTGACTCTGTGCTCCCAATACAGGGGGCCTGGGTTCAGTCCCTGGTCAGTGAACTAGGTCCCACATAGTGCAACTAAGGATCCCACGTGCCACTACTGAAAAAGATCCTATGTGCCGCAACTAATACCCAGCACAGCCAAATAAATAAATAAGTCAACATTTTATTTATATATATATATATATATATATGGATATTTTTAACAAGAGGGGACACATTAACTGTGTCAAAAGCTGATAACAACAACAACAAAAAGACAAAACCAAGGGGAGTTTCAAAGAATTAATGGAGTCAAAAACCAGATGACATCAGGTAGAAAAGTGAATAAAATCTGAGAATGGGACTCTAAGTGTATACAGCTTCTTCCAAGAAGTCTGATAAAGATGGGGAGAATAAATCAGAGCCGGAAGTAGAGATTAAGCTGAGTAAAATTTTTTTTGTTTTTAACCACAGCATAATTCAAATACACTAAAATTTATCTTTTAAAGTGTACAATTCAGTGGTTTCCAGTATATACACAAGGTTGTAGAACTACAACCACTATCTCCAGAACACTTTCATTACTTCAAAAAGAAATGGTAACATTATCCCACAACTAGGCACATACCCTGAGAAAATCATAATTCAAAAGAACATATGTACCCCAATGTTCATTTCAACGCTGTTTAAAATAGTTAGGACATGGAAGCAACCTAGATACCCACTGACAGATACATGGATAAAAAAGTAAAGTTGTATGTACACACACACACACACACACACACACACACACACACACAGAGGAATATTACTCAGCTATTAGAAGGAACAAATCTGAGTCAGTTCCAGTGAGGCAGATGAAAATAGAGCTTATTATACAGAGTGAAACTCAGAAAGAGAAAAACAAATATGGTATATTAACATATATATATA
The DNA here is from genome assembly GCF_000754665.1 of Bison bison bison. NCBI lineage: Eukaryota > Metazoa > Chordata > Mammalia > Artiodactyla > Bovidae > Bison > Bison bison. Next base: position 8,870,946 of record NW_011494956.1, on the reverse strand, counting down.
TAAATGGAATCCAGAAAAATAATACCGATAAACCCATTTACTCGCAGGAAAAAAGAAACAGACATAAAGAACAGACTTGTGGAAACAACAGAGGAAGGAGAGAGTGGGATGAATAGCAGTGAAACATATACACTACCATATGCAAAACAGTTAGCTAGCGGGAAGTTTCTGTATAACACAGGGAGCTCAATGTGGTGCTCTGTGACAAGCTAGAGGGGTGGGATAGGGTGGACGGTTGGAGGGCAGTTCAAGAGGGAGGGGCCATATGTATACTTATGGCTGATTTATTTTGTTCTATGTCAGAAACCAACACAACACTGCAAAGCAATTATCCTCCAATTAAAAAATTTTTTTTAAATAATTACTTAATATGTTCATAAATAAGAAAATACAGCACTATTAAGATGTCAATAAAACCGAAGTGATCCAGAGATTCAATGCAATTTCTATAAAAAAACCTAACAGCCTTTTTCACAGAAATGGAAAATGTAAACTTCAAATTCATGGGGAATTGCAAGAGAGCCTACATAGCCAAAACAATCTCAGAGGAGGACTCACACTTTTCGAATTTGAACTTACTTCAAAACTATAGTAATTATAACATTATGGTACTGACATATGGACAGACCAATGGAATAGAATAAAAAGCCCAGAAATAAATCCTCAGATATACAGCCAGTTGATTTTTCACAAGGGTATTAATAAGATCATTCAATGGTCAAATGATAGTCTTTTCAACAAATGCTACTGGGAAAACTGGATATCAGTTTGATTCTGAGTTATATCATATACAAAAATTAACTCAAAATGGATCAAAGACCTAAACTTAAAAGAGCGAAATTATAAAATTCATAGAAGAAAACACTGGGGAAAATCTTCGTGACCCTGATTTGGCAATCATTTAATGGAAATGACAAAAAGCAGAGGCGACAACAGCAACAAAAAAAAAGAGATTAATTGGACTTCATCAAATCAAACAACTTTTGCACATCAAAGGATACTGTCAAGAAAGCAAAAAGATAACCTAATGAATGGGAGAAAATACGTGCAAATCATTTCTCCCATAAGGAATTAATACCCAGAATGTATAAAAAATTCCTAGAACTCAACAACAAAACACAAATAATCCAGTTTAAAAATGGGCAAGTGTCTTCTTGAATAGAGATTCCTACAAAGATACATGAATAGCAAATAAGCACATGAAAAAATGCTCAATATTACTAGTCATTAGGGAAATGCAAATCAAAACCACAATGAGATATCACTTACATACACTTTACATATCACTTTACATACGGTTGACTCTGATAAAAAATACATGTTTGCAAGGATGTGAAGAAACTGGAACCCTTGTACACTGTTGATGAGAATGTACAATGGCATAGCTTCTGTGAAAACTGAAATGCCAATTCCTCAAAAAAATTAAAAATAATAGAATTAATACATGACCCAGTAACTTTGCTTCTATGAATATATCCAAAAGACCCGAATGCAGGGTCTCAAAAAGATATTTCTACTCTCATGTTTATAGCAGCATCATTCACAATAGCTAAAATATAGAGGCAATCAACATGTTCATCGATAGGTGAGCAGAGAAGCAAAATGTGGTACATAGTTATAGAGGAATAGTACTCAGCCTTAAAAAGGAAGGAAATCCCTAGAGGATACTAAGCAAAGTATGCCAGTCACAAAAACACAAACACGGTGTAACTCTTCGTATACAAGATACGCAGAGTAGTGAAAATCATAGATATAGGAAGTAGGATGGTTCTTGCCAGAGGCTTAGAGAAGGAAGAAACAGGGAGTAGTTGTTTAATGGGTGCAGAACTGTAGTTTTGCAAGATGAAGAGTTACGGATATGAATGGTGATAATGGTGGCATAATATGAATGTATTTAAATACCGTTTTTATGTCTTGCGTATCTTATCACAATTTAGAAAACTGAGGAAAAAATGAGAAGCATTCAAGGCTTCAAGTACCGCTTTCACTGCTTGCTGCTGCTGCTGTTGCTAAGTCACTTCAGTCGTGTCTGACTCTGTGCGACCCCATAGACGGCAGCCCACCAGGCTCTGCCGTCCCTGGGATTCTCCAGGTAAGAATACTGTAGTGGGTTGCCATTTCCTTCAATGCATGAAAGTGAAAGTGAAGTCACTGAGTCGTGTCCAATTCTCAGCGACCCCATGGACTGCAGCCTACCAGGCCCCTCCATCCATGGGATTTTCCAGGCGAGAGTACTGGAGTGGGGTGCCATTGCCTTCTCCGTCACTGCTTGCTAAATACCTCTAAATTCTTAGAATACTTCTAGAGAACGCTATAACTACTAAGCTGGACATTTTTATACTGAAATAGATTTCTTTAGCCTTCTGTCCACCTTAGACATATTAAGCCTACCCTAGACATAAGCCTTTGAGAAAGCTGATGTTTCTCTCCCAGCTATCTGCTTTGTAACAGCAGACACTTTGTTTCCACCTTTGCATATGTACAATGGAAAAAATTCAAACATACGCAAAGGAAGAGAGAAAAGAATAACGAAACCTCATACAGCTGTCACCCAGCTTAAACAATTAACCAACTCATATCCATCCACTTTGCTCTTTGTTCCCCAGTGGATTATTTTGAAGCCAATCCCAAACATCATATCATTTCAACCATAAAGATTTCAGCACATTATTTCTCCTTACTAAAAGATATTGTTTAAGATACTGACAGTGTCCTGCACAAGTTCTTGTACTGATGGGTCAGATTTTGGATATACACATTCCTCCAGTAAACTATGTATTAGAAAAAGGAATTACATATATTCATTCATTCCACTGTATTCTTTACAAGTTAAATCACTGCACACACACACGCCACTCCTGTTCCATCTCTCAGAGGTAACTGAGTTTTAAAGGATAAAAGTTATTTGGTCTATGACAACACAGTAGTATTATACAATTATTATTATACACAAAGTAATTCTTCATGTAGCTGTGTTTTTTTATGAAACAAATGCAGTAAAACTAGCTTGATGCAGAAAATTTTTATTCAACTGTCCTTACCTTTGGTTGGACTGAGGTTCTGATCTATAAATCCTCTTAGTTCTGCATTTGTGGAATTCAAACCAACCTGAATAAAATAGTTTAAAAAATTATAAATAAGATTGTAAATAATATGTGATCACTTAATAAGCCATTATTAATAACCTCCCACCAGAGGTCCATATCAAATATTATACAGAGTCACATAAAGATGAGTTAATTATATCAGATATAAGAACAGGGTTAAAATGCGGCCATACTGCTCGAAATGGGAAAAATATTGCACTGTCCACATTAAGATAAAAGTTAATGAAATAGTGTTACTTATGAGCAGAAGTGAGATCTACACACTTTACTAATGGCTTTTTTTCTTAAGCAAGTAATGTCACAGTTGTGAAGCTGCCAAAACATATACCAAAATTCCACCCTCACTCCTGCCCACCAACATGCCTCTCCTTAAGCTCTTCTACAAAAAGAAAAGAAAGGCGAAACTCTTGTGGGTGCTCTACTGTAAACAGAAAGCAAAGAAGGCAAAGACAGCCTTTAATACATTCCATGCTTAATACAATGGAATTGTTTAATTAAGTATTACAATAACTTCAAAAGCATCAGTTTATACCTTTTTGTTATTATACAAAGGTAACGGCAAAAACCTCAACCAAAACCACACATTCACAGTCCAGAGTTCACAGTTACTGGATTTCTATTACGTTTAAACACCTGCTCTTACTGCTCAACTTCTGCAGAGTGAAGTAGCAAACAAATTTGGAAACTTTTAAGCAGATGTACATCTGTGCCTTTGTAACCAACAGATTATATTCTAAAAAGATAAAGGTCAATTCTAAATCAACAGTGTGTGTAATCTGGGTCTCATGGATGGAGAGGATCTGTTCGTATTTAGAGCTTAGATAAACACTATTAAAATGTTTAAGTTCAAACTTCAAAAATATATTAATTTCTGTTTTCATAAACAAAGTTTAAAGGTTCAAAGAAAAAGTAAATCATCTGAGAGTAGAAAAAGTTGGCAAGGAAAAGCATTTTAAAATATTAGCTATTCTTTTTTTATTTTATGTATTTAAAAAGGATCTCTCTCTATAATGTGTCACAGATCAAGAGAAGAAAAGTAAACTTGTTTTGCATAAAATTTTTCATCAAGTAAGATCCTGAAAAAAGTTTTCTATCTGGATATTCAAACACTGCATTGCCCAGTGTAAGCAGTCACTGCCTGTTGAATAAAAGATGTCCAAAGCTTAAATGTTTGAGTCCAATTCTATTCCAAGAATACCATTGTAATGTCACTGATTTTTAATGTCTCAGATTGATATACCCAAAAGAAAACAGGATTCAAAGCGAGATGATCTGTGCTCAAAGTTTATCTCTACCATCATTCACAAGCAAGGTGTTCATGGAACATTGTCATGGGAATGATATTACATACATACAACAAACTCAGGCAACTCTTTAGACCAAATTAAAAAATTATGGAAACATGTTCGTTAATGCAAAGCAGTATTCAAGTCTGAGTTATTAACTCAAAGGGCAACAGGTTTATTACTTTAACACTGACGAAGACAATTCATGAGAGACACAAATGACCAGTAAGTATATAGATGATATATGTAGTACCAGTTCGATCTAACTGGCAAGCAGAGAAATGTAGCGAATTACATACCGTCTTTTGCAAGTAGATTGACAAAGATTAAAAAGAAAATAAAGGGGAACTGGCACCTTCATATACCAATGTGAATATACAACTGGTGGTCTTCCTGAGATTCAATTTAGTAGTATGAATCAAAGGTGCCCTAAAAAGTACACACCCTTGGGGCCAGTAATTTTGTAAGATTTTTGTTTCACAGAAATAACCCAATGAGTTGACAAAAATAAAAAAGTTAAAAGAGGGAAAAAAAGTGAAAATAATGGCCAATATTAGGAAACTGGTGTAAGGTCCATAGAAAAGATGACATTAAAAAGCCATTTAAACTGATGTTACAGAGTTATCAAGACAGGAGAAGATACTCATCATAGAGACTACATAGAGCAGGTTACAAAACAATCTGGCCTCATTTTTATTAAAAAAAAAAATATATATATATATATATGGACTCCATATATAAGTGGACTCCACGCTTCCACTGCAAGGGGACACGGGTTCAATCCTTGGTTGAGGAAGTTCTACATGTCACGTGGTACAGCCAAAAATAAATTGAAAAACTATATATAGATTTTGGATCATATATATATATACACACACACACACACATTTGTGTATATGATCTCTAATCTCTAGTTTCTTTATCTGTATTTTCTAATTTTCTGTAATGAATATGATGGCTTACATATTTTTAAAAGATTCTTTGACAAGGCAAAAAATTACCTTTCAAGTTCTTTATTGTACACTGAGTGAACTTAGGAGAAAACACATCTGCATTTTTGGTCAAGAAGAGGATCAGTGGATACTTGGCTCGCTCGCTCAGCCACTCAGTTGTGTCCTATTCTTCTGCGACCCCATGCACTCAAGCCCACCAGGCTCCTCTCTCCATGGGATTTCCCAGGCAAGAGTACTGGAGTGGGTTCCCATGTCCTCCTCCAGAGGATCTTCCCAACCTAGAGATTGGACCCGTGTCTCCTGCATTGGCAGGTGGATGGATTCTTTTATCACTGAGCCACTGGGAAAGCCCCATTAGTGGATACTAGATACTACCTGATACTACTTTATTTTACCCCAGATACAAAGGATACATCACCAGCTCTGCAGAACTTCCTTCTGCAAAGGGATCCATCCCACAACCCATGCAGTTCTGGCGGGACTGTTCATTTTAGAGCCTCAACTGTGCTATTACAGCCTGGGTGGCCCCACGACCCATGGTGAGGCAGCAAACCATGTATGGAACCCTACTTCCTTCTCTACAATGACTTGTCTAAGAATGTGGGCCAAACAGGGTCAACAAAAGCTCCTCCATGGAATCTGAAACATAAAAGCTAAAAAAAAAAAACTTCCTCTCTTTTGAAACTGAGCCTTAGGACGCCAGTGTAGGCTATTCTGCCACCAGATAGAGCCAAAAGCTAGAAAAAGGACACAGAGCTCTGATGCCCCTCAGTTGGTCCCCTGAAAGCAGTTGTATTTGAAGCCAGAGTACTCCAGACTTTTCAGTTGTGCCAATCAAGAAATGCCACTCTTTGCCCTAAGCTACTTTGAAAAGGGTTTCTAACACCTGCAACCATAAAAGACCTAGAATGGCACTGAACTAAGGCAAAAGTAACTCTTCACAAGAAACTGTTCTCATAAGAGAAATGCAAAATGAGAAATAGAAAATAAAGATGTAAATATTTACACAATTTTTTTTCACATACATTTATTAATGCTCCCATAAAACCAGGGCAATCTCTTCCAGATCTAAGAGTCATTTTTCAGTGGCATATGATACAATTATCACTCCTTCCTTCTTGAAACACGTTCTTTACTTGGCTTCCACATCATCAAGGCAATGCTCTTTCTTTCCTTTCTGTCCATTTATCCTGTCCTTTGCTGCCTCTCTTCCTCTGCAGTTGCTATGGAAACCCTGTATTCAGAACTTGGTCCTGATGGATTCTCTACCCAAGCACATGGAGTCCCCCCGCCCCACTTTAAAATAATCTAAGATGAAATGACGCTAAAATTTCTACAATCAGCCCCAAGCTTTCCCTACAGCTCCAGAGTCATTATTTATCATTATATTAACTGGCTGGCCAATTTCTCCACCTGGATGTTTTTAGGTCCCTCAACTTTAATATGTTCAAAACAATTTTTGAGTTTGCCACAAAATCCTGTACTTCCCCAAGAGATCCTCTTCTCATGAAACCACAAAACCACATACCCAGTTACACAAGCCAAATGCTGAGAAATCTTTAACTTCTTCCCTGTCCCCATATCCTAATTACTCAATAAGTCTTGCTGGCTGTTCCTTCTATTCATCCTAGATTCAACCACTATTGCCCATCTCCAGTATCATTACCCTAGACTAGCTTACCATATTCTGCTGTTTGAACTACTGGGATAAGTACCAAATGAGTGCCTTGCGTATATTACGGCCCTCTTCAGTCGATTCACCCAGTAGCCAGAATAAACTTAAAAATGCTAAGTTAGGTCTTGAAATCATCCTCAAAAACTCCATTGGCTACCTATGGACATTTAAAATATATACCACTCAGGACTTCCCTGGTGATCCAGTAGTTAAGAACCCACCTTCCAATGCAAGAGACACAGGTTCAATCCCTGGTCCGGGAACTAAGATCCCACGTGCCATGGAGCAACAAAGCCTGTTCTCCACAACTACTGAGCCCACAAGCCACACACAACAAAGACCCAAGCACAGTCAAACAATAAATTAATTAAACTAAATAAAACACATACTGCTCACCCCCATTTTCGAGGCTCCCCATGATCTGGCACCTGCTCTCTGGCTTCACCTCCTACCACTTGTGTGGCTTAGTTACTCTGTCCCACTTTGTCAACTAGTCATCGGCTGCTCTCTGATCAATCACACTTTCTCCTGCCTCTACCTGGAATGCTCTTTCCCCAGATACTCACATGGTTGACTCCTTCCTTCTGGATTGTGACTGAAGAGCATCTGTCTGTCTAAATGCCATTTCCTTAAAAAGGATGCTTCTGAATACCTTGTTGAAAGAGACCTCCACATTGCTATGCTTTCTCTCCTCTTACCCTGTTTCATTACTCTTCATAACAGGTATCATTAACATTACGTATTTATCATCTCCTCTCACTACACTATAAATCCCAAGAAGGTAGGAGTCTGGAACAGTGCTGAACATATTTATTTGCTGCAGAAAGATGGGGAGGGGAGATATGAGAATGACTGTTCATGGTGTTGTAAAATGAGATGATCCCTCTAGTGAGTATCTCAACAAAATATATTAAAAGGCCACAAAAATGTGCTTATCTATTTCAGAATGGCTAGTGAACTTTCTCAGACATTCAGTTCACTCAGTCACGTCCGACTCTTTGTGACCCCATGAACTGCAGCACACCAGTCCTCCCTGTCCATCACCAGCTCCCAGAGTTTACGCAAACTCATGTCCATCAAGTCGGTGATGCCATCCAGCCATCTCCTCAGTCGTTCCCTTCTCCTCCTGCCCCCAATCCCTCCCAGCATCAGAGTCTTTTCCAATGAGTCAACTCTTCACATGAGGTGGCCAAAGTATTGGAGTTTCAGCTTTAGCATCAGTCCTTTCAAAGAACACCCAGGACTGATCTCCTTTAGAATGGACTGGTTGGCTCTCCTTGCAGTCCAAGGGACTCTCAAGAGTCTTCTCCAACACCACAGTTCAAAAGCATCAATTCTTTGGCGCTCAGGTTTCTTCACAGTCCAACTCTCACATCCATACATGACCACTGGAAAAGCCATAGCCTTGACTAGATGGACCTTTGTTGGCAAAGTAATGTGTCTGCTTTTGAATATGCTATCTAGGTTGGTCATAACTTTCCTTCCAAGGAGTAAGCGTCTTTTAATTTCATGGCTGCAATCGCCATCTGCAGTGATTTTGGAGCCCAGAAGAATAAAGTCTGACACTGTTTCCACTGTTTCCTCATCTATTTGCCATGAAGTGATGGGACCAGATGCTGTGATATTCATTTTCTGAATGTTGAGCTTGAAGCCAACTTTTTCACTCTCCTCTTTCACTTTCATCAAGAGGCTTTTTAGTTTCTCTTCACTTTCTGCCATAAGGGTGGTGTCATCTGCATATCTGAGGTTATTGATATTTCTCCTGGCAATCTTGATTCCAGCTTGTGCTTCTTCCAGCCCAGC
>NW_011494956.1:8855327-8862022 GCF_000754665.1 Bison bison bison | reverse complement strand
TGTTGCTTCCTGACCTGCATATAGGTTTCTCAAGAGGCAGGTCAGGTGGTCTGGTATTCCCATCTCTTTCAGAATTTTCCACAGTTTATTGTAATCCACACAGTCAAAGGCTTTGGCATAGTCAATAAAGCAGACATACATGTTTTCTGGAACTCTTTTGCTTTTTCCATGATCCAGCAGACGTTGGTAATTTGATCTCTAGTTCCTCTGCCTTTTCTAAAACCAGCTTGAACATCTGAAAGTCCATGGTTCACGAACTGCTGAAGCCTGGCTTGGAGAATTTTGAGCATTATTTTACTAGCGTGTGAGATGAGTGCAATTGTGCGGTAGTTTGAGCATTCTTTGGCATTGCCTTTCTTTGGGATTGGAATGAAAACTGACCTTTTCCAGTCCTGTGGCCACTGCTGAGTTTTCCAAATTTGCTGGCATATTGAGTGTAGCACTTTCACAGCATCATCTTTCAGGATTTGAAATAATTCAACTGGAATTCAATCACCTCCACTAGCTTTGTTCATATTGATGCTTTCTAAGGCCCACTTGACTTCATATTCCAGGATGTCTGGCTCTAGATCAGTGATCACACCATTGTGATTATCTGGGTCGTGAAGATCTTTTTTGTACAGTTCTTCTGTGTATTCTTGCCACCTCTTCTTAATATCTTCTGCTTCTGTTAGGTCCATACCATTTCTGTCCTTTATTGAGCCCATCTTTGCGTGAAATGTTCCCTTGGTATCTCTAATTTTCTTGAAGAGATCTCTAGTCTTTCCCATTCTGTAGTTTTCCTCTATTTCTTTGCATTGATCACTGAAGGCTTTCTTATCTCTTCTTGCTGTTCTTTGGAACTCTGCATTCAGATGCTTATATCTTTCCTTTTCTCCTTTGCTTTTTGCTTTTCTTCTTTTCACAGCTATTTGTAAGGCCTCCTCAGATAGCCATTTTGCTTTTTTGCATTTCTTTTCCATGGGGATGGTCTTGATCCCTGTCTCCTGTACAATGTCATGAACCTCAGTCCATAGTTCATCTGGCACTCTTATCTTTCAGATCTAGTCCCTTAAATCTATTTCTCACCTCCACTGTATAATCATAAGGAATTTGATTTAGGTCATGGTCTAGTGGTTTTCCCTACTTTCTTCAATTTAAGTCTGAATTTGGCAATAAGGAGTTCATGATCTGAGCCACAGTCAGCTCCTGGTCTTGTTTTTGCTGACTGTATAGAGCTTCTCCATCTTTGGCTGCAAAGAATGTAATCAATCTGATTTCGGTGTTGACCATCTGGTGATGTCCATGTGTAGAGTCTTCTCTTGTGTTGTTGGAAGAGGGTGTTTGCTATGACCAGTGCATTCTCTTGGCAAAACTCTATTAGCCTTTGCCCTGCTTTATTCCGTATTCCAAGGCCAAGTTTGCCTGTTACCCCAGGTGTTTCTTGACTTCCTACTTTTGCATTCCAATCCCCTATAATGAAAGGACATCTTTTTTGGGTGTTAGTTCTAAAAGGTCTTGCAGGTCTTCATAGAACCGTTCCACTTCAGCTTCTTCAGTGTTACTGGTGGGGCAGAGACTTGGATTACTGTGATACTGAATGGTTACTGTGAATTACCATGATATTGAATCAGACATTCAGTCTACTTCAATTCTTTCCCTCTTCGTTCTGTCCAGTCTGAGGCCTAACCTCCCCATGTCCCCAATCAGGAGAGGGTCAGCTCATCAAACAGCCCTCTCCCCCAAGGATGCTGGAGCAGGAAGAGAAATGAACAGCATACTCTTTGATGACATCCAAATACACAAAGAAAATAATGGGAGAATAACTGGTTCAAATGCTTTTTTACTTTAAGGAAACAACTTTTAATATAGCAAACTGTACGTATGGCTAGGAAGATTTAAAGGACCTCTTTAAGCCAAAATATACTTGTTAGTTGAATGATAGTCATCCTTTTGCTCAGGATAACTTTCACATTCTCTGTTTCCTGGAGGAGAGAAAAACAAGAAAAATCCCAATACACAGACTAAAACTTTGCTCTTCTTTCCCCCAAACAGCAACTAAACAAATAGATACAAGAGCCACAAATAGATACAAGATTAAGGCAGGTGACACCTGATAATTTATCCTAAAAAATTAATTATATGATAACAAAGCAAAGTCTGTATCTGCTTACAACTACTAGTGTGTGCTAAAAGCCAGATCAATAACTGGAAAGTAGAAGTTAGTAATCAGAGTGGGTGTTTTTATTTTTTTGATGCTCTTTAGCCGTATAATGGATAGTACCCAGAAATATCTATCTGGTTCACAAGATCTTTTTCCACAATAACACTTGTCTCTCTGGTCATAACTAACCAAACTACTAGTGGATATCAGACTATAGAGCTGTGCCAGAGGTCCTCCCCAAGGAGTTTGAAGTTAGAGCTGAAATAAGCAGACAGGATCTGTCAGGCTACCCACCTCCCTTCCTTCATACTTCTCTCTCTGTCTCTCTTTCTCTGAGCACGCTGATACTATAACAAGTAGATCGAGATGCTGACTGACTGTGAACTATGGAAGATGCTTTGCAGAGAGACACAGAGTAATGCAGCTAATGCACAGAAACACACAGAGATGACACATGAAACCTAAATACTGCTTCAATTCCTGGTAGATTTCAAGTTTCTGGACCCTGATCTTTCTGAGGGTCTGCTCAATTTCTACGCTTGAATTCCTTGAGACATCCCCTTATCCTTAAAATAAATTCCCCTTTGGTTTAAGGTAGCCCAAGCTGGTTTCTGTTACCTGCAATCAGAGTCCAAACTAATAATCTGGGTATAGAAATTATAATAAGTTATTTCCACAGATGTTGTAGTATTTATTTTCTGGCATAATCCTTCCCCATAACTAGAAACAAATCCATTGGTATAATAACAATATAACTTGAAAGGAAGTAGATTCAGAAATGACAGTCTTAAACAAAAGAAGAAAAAAGAATAACTTCCCCAAAACAACTGAAGTCGGAAATCACCTCAAGGAGGACAGCAAGCTGCTTCTGAACAACATCTGATTGTACACATTTTTAAGGGTAAATTCAAAAGAAAAAAACTGAGCCAAAGAAAACAGTGATTTTTCTCAATAATGCCAAGTAACTCTCCAGAAAGCACCAAAGCAAATTTATTAACAGTACACAAAACAGGAGGGAGGTGGGAACATTTCTGGAGACAGCAATTTTGCAGCTGTTGAGTCGGAGCAACCTGGCAGCGGTTTGCAACAAGGCTACCATGGCCGTGAGAGACGAGCTTCAACAGCGTTAAAGTTCACAGTCTCTTTCTTTGCAGAAACAAAAACAGATGATACATTGATGCCGGTAAACCGAATTGGATTAGTCAAAATGGTGAAGAAAATGTACACAGGAAAAAGTATAGCTTATTTTAAATACTTACATTTAAAAATTCACAAATACTTACATTTTTTGCCGTCATGTCAAACTGCATTCAATTTAAAATTCTGTAAAGCCATTAAAAAACAAATAAAAAAACTTCGTCTTCAATAATTCTTTAAAAGAATATCCTGTTAAAGAGAAAAAGAGGGAAGAGTAATGTAATAGTCATAATAATAATAAGCAACATTTATGTCATAATTATTATGTGATATTCACTGTTTTTTAATTACCTAAATTAATCCTCACAACAACACTACGAGATGTGGACCATTCTAACTGTCATTATCCAAATAAAACTTGCAATTTAGAGATGTTAAATAATTCAACCAAACCAACTCAGCTAAGAAGTGACAGAGCCTGGACTTTGAAATATTATACTATGCTGGTATAGATAATCCACTGAAAGCAATACCAGGGATTCTGGGAAAAATAGCCAATTCCAGCAATGGAGCAGGAAATGCACGAGATAAACCTAGAACACTTTGAGTATCTAAAGTAAGGAATGACAGAGACATATTAAAAGTATACAGGAGATGGCTTAGAGAGTCCACAACATCAAGGGAAAACTTAAGCCAGTTTAAAGGGGCAGTTAAGCACCTAAGTACATACTAATAACAACACACTGTAACAGATTCTAAACCCAATGACTAAAATAATAATCCAAGAGTTCACATTTATAGAAACAGATAACAAGGAAGGCAAACGTCTTCTTTGCAATACAATTCCAACTAATATGTACAAAGAAATGATGCAGTTAGAAAACCACCAATCTGTAAACACTGTGATATTAATGGATTCGGTAAGAATCATCAAAAGATGCTAAAATTTTTAAATGAAATTTGGTGAGAGAAAGGATATTTATATAGTCTTGAAATATTGCCCTACAAGATACCTCTTACATCAAATTTTACAGTGAAGAAACCTGGCACATACCACTACAGCCAAGGTGACGAAAGCTACCTATGACCAATACCAGAATAAACCAGCATCGTGCATCTCCCCAGGCACACTGTGACGGACACAGTATCACTTCTGAGATATTTCCTAAAATGTATAATCTAAATCTAACCATGAGGCGATGATGCTGACATGCAAATTAAGAGACATTCTATGAAACAATTGCCTGAGTTCTTAAAAATATTAGTTTATCACGAAAAACAGAGGAGAGCTAAAGAAACATTACAGATTTAAGACTAAAGTCATATGAAAATTACATGTAATGAATGATCCTGGACTGGGCTTTGAGTCACAAAAAATAACTGCTATGAAGACCATTATTGGGGCAACTGGAGAAAGCAAAACATGCTCTGCAGACTGGATAACTGTACTGTTTCATTTCCTGCTTCTGATTAGAGGATTGTGTTCTTTCTTTTTTTTAAGTGAATGGGCTTCCCTGGTGTCTCAGGCAGGAAAAGAATCCACCTGCAATGCAGAAGACCCAGGTTTGACCCCTGGGTTGGGAAGATCCCCTGGAGAAGGGACTAGCTAGCTATCCATTCCAGTATTCTTGTATGGAGAACCTCATGGACAGAGGAGTCTGGCGGGCTACAGTCCATGGAGTAGCAAAGAGTCGGACACAACTAAGTGATTACCCTTTCACTTCTTCACTTTCCTCAACCTTAGGGAAAAATATACCAAAATATTTACTAGTGAAAGGGTATGCAGAAGAAACATACTTTCAAATGATTAATAAATGTATATAATTTGTATATATAGAGAGAGGGAGTGATAAAGCACGTGTGGCAAAATGCTGACTACTGATTCTAGGTCAGGGGTATTCAAAAGATCTTTGCCTATTTCTGCAACTTTTCTCTTATTTTAAAATTATTTCAAAATTAAAACTTTAATAGGACATTCAAAGTGAAGAATAAAACTTAACTTTAAAAAGATCATAAATAATAAGGGCTTAAAGCAATAGACAAAAAAGATCTTCACGACCAAGATAATCACGATGGTGTGATTATCTAGAGCCAGACATGCTGGAATGTGAAGTCAAGTGGGCCTTAGAAAGCATCACTGCGAACAAAGCTAGTGGAGGTGAAGGAATTCCAGTTGAGCTATTTCAAATCCTGAAAGATGATGCTGTGAAAGTGCTGCACTCAATATGCCACCAAATTTGGCAAACTCAGCAGTGGCCACAGGACTGGAAAAGGTCAGTTTTCATTCCAATCCCAAAGAAAGGCAATACCAAAGAATGCTCAAACTACCGCACAATTGCACTCATCTCACACGCTAGTAAAGTAATGCTCAAAATCCTCCAAGCCAGGCTTCAGCAATACGTGAACCGTGAACTTCCAGAAGTTCAAGCTGGTTTTAGAAAAGGCAGAGGAATGAGAGATCAAATTGCCAACATCCATTGGATCATGGAAAAAGGAAGAGAGTTCCAGAAAAACATGTATGTCTGCTTTATTGACTATGCCAAAGCCTTTGACTGCGTGGATCACAATAAACTGTGGAAAATTCTGAAAGAGATGGCAATACCAGAACACCTTACCTGCCTCTTGAGAAACCTGTATGCAGGTCAGGAAGCAACAGTTAGAACTGGACATGGAACAACAGACTGGTTCCAAATAGGAAAAGGAGTTCGTCAAGGCTGTGTATTGTCACCCTGCTTATTTAAGTTCTATGCAGAGTACGTCATGAGAAATGCTCGGCTGGAAGAAACACAAGCTGGAATCAAGATTGACGGGAGAAACATCAATAACCTCAGATATGCAGATGACACCACCCTTATGGCAGAAAGTGAAGAGGAAATAAAAAGCCTCTTGATGAAAGTGAAAGGGGAGAGTGAAAAAACTGGCTTAAAGCTCAACATTCAGAAAATGAAGATCATGGCATCTGGTCCGATCACTTCATGGCAAACAGACGGGGAAACAATGTCAGACTTTATTTTTGGGGGCTCCAAAATCACTGCAGATGATGATTGCACCCATGAAATTAAAAGATGCTTACTCCTTGGAAAGAAAGTTATGACCAACCTAGACAGCATATTGAAAAGCAGAGATGTTACTTTGCCAACAAAGGTCTAGTCAAGGCTATGGTTTTTCCTGTGGTCATGTATGGATGTGAGAGTTGGACTGTGAAGAAACCTGAGCACCGAAAAATTGATACTTTTGAACTGTGGTGTTGGAGAAGACTCTTGAGAGTCTCTTGGACTGCAAGGAGAGCCAACCAGTCCATTCTAAAGGAGATCAGTCCTGGGTGTTCTTTGGAAGGAATGATGCTAAAGCTGAAACTCCAATACTTTGGCCACCTCATGTGAAGAGTTGACTCATTGGAAAAGACTCTGATGCT
>NW_011494956.1:8831805-8855227 GCF_000754665.1 Bison bison bison | reverse complement strand
ACTCTGATGCTGGGAGGCATTGGGGGCAGGAGGAAAAGGAGACGACAGAGGATGAGATGGTTGGATGGCATCACTGACTCGATGGACGTGAGTCTGAGTGAACTCCGGGAGTTGGTGATGGACAGGGAGGCCTGGCGTGCTGCAATTAATGGGGTCGCAAAGAGTTGGACACGACTGAGCGACTGAACTGAACTGAAAGCAATGGAGGCTCCAAACGTCTGCCTCACATGCTAGAATTTGAATCTACAAATAAAACTGTGGAGCAGGGGGCGGTGAGGAAACGTTTTTACCTTTCACTAAAACAGTGTGATTTTTCAATGATAAAGAAAACATATATTTAAAAGCCCAAGACTGGAAGTACAGCTGTGATTTTTGCTTTCCCACTGTAGCAGCAGATTTGATCACAGCTACCATGAGTGAATATGAAAATCAAGTCCCTACACTGGAACTGTTTCACATTTATCAATTATCTGTTATATACTCTTCAGTGTTACAAAAATGAGATAAATATTCCTGAAATCCCATCTCATTCACCAAACCAGCAATATGCCCAACTAAACTACTACCTTCTGTCTCCCTCCCAGATGGTTTGGCCATGACATTAATTCTGGTCAATGAAATAAAAGTAGTCATTGTTAGGCTGGGCTACCAGATTCAGCTAAATGCCCTTTTCCCCCCTCTCCCATTTCTTCATTTTCAGAGTATGGCTGTAATGGTTACAGCTCCTTGTCTCTGAGCATCTGCTTCCTTATTATACTCAGTGTTCCATTCGGGATTATATTTCCTAAGGACTGGGTTAGTCAGTGGCACTGTTACTCATGCAAACAACAAGAAATTAACAAGGTGTTATTATTTCAACACACAGTAACAAGAAGTGACCAATAAAAACACATCTTAGCTTCAGTAACTGAGCTTAATAAGACAAAACATAATTCTGTTTAGTATTCCCTTTGCATCTTCTCACCAGAGGTAAGCACAAACTGTAACTTCTAAATGTTACCTAAATGATAAATGTTTGAAATAGAGCCAAAGTACATGAGTATCTTAAGCACACTTATATTAACATCATTGTACTTCAATGTCTTCATCTACAAAAGAGTAGTAGCACAATACATCTACTTAATTAAATGAGTCAAGACGTGGAAAATAATTTGGACACTGCCTGGCGAAAGTACTCATTAACGTTAAGGAAAAAATGGCTCACTGACTTCTCATGACAAATTAAGGTTTCTTCTTCCAAAATAAATAATACATAATTCACACATAGTAGAAGTGATAAAGACCACAACATAAATCCAATTTCAAAGTGGGGGGAAAAAAGCATGTAATTGTGGTTAAAAAAAAAAAACTCATCTAAAATTAACAAAGAGTCAGCAATTAACTTCATTCATTAATTTATCTACCTAGCCAACATTTGCTGAACATACACTATGAGCAAAATACTAATCCAGACACTAGAGAGTTCCTGATAGATGAAACAGTAAGCATAAACCTTCAAGTGTAATTTAAATTACATAAAATTACATTAAGATAAATGTTATAAAAAGACATGTGACTATGTCAGAGATCTTCATTCAATTAAAAATGAAGAAGTATGCTGCACTGGCTTTGAGTGACAGCCTATAACCTTTCGATTTAAAAATATACATTTCTAAGAATCTTTAAAACTTTTTGTCTTTTTTTCTACACTGTCTTTAATCTAAATGTTATTTGCAACATATGACTTAAACCAAGGGCCTAGAAGGTAAATAAACACAGCACGGAATGTTTCAACAGACAGCTACCTTGGCAGTACTGGCGACTGTCAAAGATTAAACCAGTCATGTGCACTGATGCATTATGCTTCATCCAGACTCAACAACTGTACACTTCTTCCCGTCACCATGTTCTCCTGTTGGTTAAAAAAATAAGTCGGATTTCTTCTTCCAGCTTCATGAGCACATTATGTCAAGCTCAAAAAGTCAATCTCAGTGACCTCACCATCTGCCATGATCTCTTGTCAGACTCAGACAATGCAACTCCCACAGATGGTCTCAAAAAGGAAGCCCCTTTCCTTTCCAATCACAACTTAGCAGCTGTGGGTACAAAGCCTTTTAAATTGCTACAACATTAATCAAAATATAAGGAGGAAAGCAAAAATAATTATGAATACATTTACTGAACTAACATCTCTTGAATCGAGATTTGCAGACTTTCTAACACTGCTGAAAAGGATGTTCCTAAAAATTAAAATTTCAGCAAAACAAGCTGAAAAGAAGACAAAGCATACTTAAATGGGAAATGGTAGTAATTTTAAATATATGCTCATGTTTCAAAGTTTGGAAAATATACACAACAATAAAACCGGTAACAAACAGCAGCTATAGTTCCATCTCTGAAATCCAACCACAGAGTTGCTTTCGATGTAACTTTCTTCAGTATCCTCTCTTTTTGCACTCTAACTTTTGATAAAGGGGAGTAATTAGAAGATACTTTCACAGGAAGTGACAGTATACAACTTTTTTCTTAGGTGATGAGCCTATCTAAGTGATTCATATATATTCTCTCACTCAATTCATACTGCAACTCTATCAGATAAATGTCTACTGTTCACATTTTACAAATGGCAAAACTAGGCTTTAAAAAGCTGAATTAATTTGCCCAGTTAACCAGCTGTGCAAACGGCAATGCCAGAATACCAACCCAGGATGTCAGCCCAGTGGACATATTCTAAACTACTATGCTACTTTATAAAATATATTTTACCTTGAAAACATGACAAAATAAGTAATTATCACAATAAATCCATATAAAGAAGGATAACTTACTTTACCAAAATAATTCTTTTCATACAGGACAAATCATACATCACTGGGTCAAGTTTTTCCCCTTTTTTAAAGGTTCTTTCTATTTCTAAATTCCAATATGAAATCTACAATCCTTTATTCTTCTGATTAGGTAGTAAACTTCCTCCCTTTTACAGCCATATAATATTCCTTTACGTTGTGTACGCTGTAACTTATACCACCAGTCCTCTGCTGGTGGACAATTAGATTTCCTACATTTTTATACTGGTGACAGCGATCACACTGTAATGACTCAGTCCTCAGTGCCTCATCTGCTCACTTAATCAGCTTTGTGCTGAACCACTTTCCCACACCCTTCTCTCATCTACGTCCACTGGCCTTCCTGTCTGTTCCTCAAAGGCATGCTTCTCCTGTCTCTGAGCCTCTCTGCCTGCTGTTCTCGCTGCCTGGAGTTTTTCCCAGCCATTAACAGAAGACTCTTGAGAGTCCCTTGAACTACAAGGAAATCCAACCAATCCATTCTAAAGGAGATCAGCCCTGGGATTTCTTTGGAAGGAATGATGCTAAAGCTGAAACTCCAGTACTTTGACCACCTCATGTGAAGAGTTGACTCATTGGAAAAGACTCTGATGCTGGGAGGCATTGGGGGCAGGAGGAGGAGGGGACAACAGAGGATGAGATGGCATCACCGACTCGACGGACGTTGAGTCTGAGTGAACTCCGGGAGTTGGTGATGGACAGGGAGGCCTGGCGTGCTGTGATTCATGGGGTCGCAAAAGGCGGACACGACTGAGCGACCAAACTGAACTGAATTGAAGTCTCCTTCCTTCAGATCTCTCAAATGTCACTTTCTCTGGGCAACTGTAATTCTCCCACTACAGAGACTGGGTTAGGGGTCTCTACTTAATAATGCTCCCCTACTTTCTCCTTTCCAAGGACACATCTGGTTGTCATTATCTATTTATTTGTGTGATAATCAGATTGTGGGCCATCTCTACAACTAAAGGGTGAATCACATGAGGGCAGGGACCCTCTGTCTTTTCACTTATCATACATCCAGTGTCTGACACCTGGTTGGAACCCAAGAAATATTTGTTTTGTGTTTGCTTTTTAAGTAATATTCTACCCAGTGCTCTGTGGTGATCTAAATGGGAATGAAATCTAAAAAAGAGAGGAGATACACACACACACACACACACACAGACACACACACACACACACACACATATGGCTGATTCACTTTGCTGTACAGCAGAAAACAACACAACATTGTAAAGCAACTATACACCAATAAAAATTAACAATAAAATAGTAGGTTTCAAAAAAGTAATAGTCATTAAATTATGTACTTGGTATTTTATTTATTTTCATGCTTATAAAAATATGATAATCTCATTTAGTATGATCTGGCAGCAGAAAATGGGAAAACACAAACGCTGAGCGTGTTCACACATCCAGAAGAGCAGAATGTTGGTCACTCTCCTATCATGAAGTGTTTTGGGGTTGGCATTATACCTGTGTTCACTAATTCCAAAAAATGCTATGGGAAAAGTTTTTATAATAGAATATATTTAATTTCACTGGTGTTGAAGGTGAAAAGAACAGTAGCCAAGAGGGAAATTTAAAAAGAATTATTTACTAAAAGCTGCTCTTCTAAGGAACCATCAACATCTTACACTTTAAAAAAAAAAAAAAGATAATTGTTTTAATGCTCACTATTCACTTTTTAAACTGGGGTATGGTTGCGTTACAATGTTGTGTTAGTCTCCTCTGCACAACAAAGTGAACCAGCTATATGTACACACACATCTTTCCCTCTTGGACCTCCCTCACAACCCGCATCATTGCTCATTCTTTTAATTGAAAAAAAAATTCTGTCTGGGTGTACATAAGCTTTTACCCAGGACTCTCCACAACGGTAAAAACTAGTTAACACTACAAGCAATCAATAACAACTTTTAACAGCTTCTACATAAGTTCAGGGAAATACTGAAGAGTGTTATCTGAGCACTACTCATTTGGTTCACTTATTCAACAAATACTGACAGCCTGCTGCATGTCGAACAATAGGCTGAGCATTAAAGATGCTTCGAGAAACAGTGACAGTCTCTGCCTTCATGGAGCCTACATTTTAACTCTAAAGGCAGACATTCAGCAATGAACTCCCCAATTAACTATGTGATGACAATATACTATAAGCAGTGCTACGGAAGCAAAGGTACAAAGGAAGCATGAACACTAAGGGTCTGGAACCCTGGTGGTTTTAGGGAAGATTCCTCTGAGGAAGTTTGAACTAAGCTCAACAAACAAATGGAACAAACCAATGGCAGAGAAGGGGACTCACAGGCAGAGGGTGCAAACATTACCGGAAAATGCTCAGAGGAAGAAAAACACATGGCTAGTTCAAGGAGCTGAAGGAAGACCTATGTACCTGAAAACAAAGGGCAAGACGGAACAAGATGGAGAGATACGGCTGGAAGCCCAATCATGCAGGATATTACTTTTTATTTCCTTTTTAATTAAATTAGTGGGAGGCCAGACTTCCATGGTGGTTAAGAATTCACCTGCCAATGCTGGGGACACGGGGTCAACCCCTGGTCTGGGAGGGTCCCAAATCCTGCAGAGCAACTAAGCATGTGTTCCGCAACAAGAGAAGCCACTGCAGTGAAAAGCCTGTGCACTAGAACTGAAGAGTGGCCCCTGCTCACAGCAACTAGAGAAAGCCAAGCAGAGCAACAAAGACCCAGCGCAGGCTAAAATAAATAAACACAAACATAAATTAATGGAAGCCTTGGGAAAATTGTAAGAGCTAAAACATCTGAACCAGGGATATTATGTTACATTTACTAAAGATTAAGTAAAAATTATGTGCTTTCTAATTTTTATAAACCGGCAATATCACATACGACAATCTGTAATTCTTTGGAAACCGAAATACTCATTTCTTGACTACGCCTGGTAAGTATATATTCATCATCCACAATTCAATTATCTAACAAGCACCTTATTCTGCTGGAGTAAAACTCAAAGTTCAGAAAGAAGCAAAAAAAAGCCCACTGCTCTCAAATTAGCTTTTACGAACCTAGTAACTCAAGGACATAGGCCTTGCTTCACCTGCTTGATTTTATTTAACATAAAATTCCTACGAAATTTGCTTATCTCAATTTTCAGGCTTCAAGCCAACTATACTCGGTAGGAAGGATGCACGTAACAGGCACAAATGGGCTAGGCCTATAGACAAGTACATTAAGTAACTGACAGCTGGCAGATTAATAGTAAGGAAAAGTAGACATATTATTACATTTTGACAAGTAAATTCACTGAAACAGAATCCCTTCCTCATTCCCTGGCAAAACTGAATTAATGATATGTTCTTATCTGGAAGCTTGTAAGCTTCCACAATAAAACCGAAGGGATACTTTTGTTTCAAATATTTTCACAGGTAACATTTATTATTTATTCTTAATTACTGAAAACAGAAATCTAAGAAAATTTCTTTCTGCCCTGTCCAAAGAAGCAACATCAGAGATCACCCAAATTTAGAACAACATCACGTTTCAAGATCCTGCCAAAAATCTAATAGAAAGGCTCTTTAATCAAGTGGTGTACTAGCCAAATTTTAAAACATTATTCAGTTTATGCACAATGACTGCATGGATTACATCCATGTTACCAATATGCTCTTTAGCAAAGCCCTGTTTCCAGATAACTGTAGCTCCAGATAAGTAATACAACTGTTAATATGTATCCTTAACTTGATACATCACAATAGGCTAGATAAGGTTTTAAAACATCATTTGGGAATTCATGTAATTTACATATACAGTATTGTACAAAAAACTATTTCAGCATAAAACGTTCAACTCACCCAAGAGACCAATAAGAAAAGAAAAATGGAGCCAAACAAAAAGAAGCAACTGGTGAAGAAAACAGCACAGTTTCTAAACCTTTTTAAGTTTTTCTTACGTGTATTTGTGCTGATTCCCCTAAAAAACACAATGTTTTTTCCTAAATGTTTACCAATCCCATTTTACTTTATCTTTTGGCCATGACATGGCATGATCTTAGTTCCTCAACCTACTGGCATTAGGGTGAGCCCTAACCCAATATGACTCTTGTTCTTAAAAGAGAAAAGATAAAAGACACAACAGGAAGTTGGCCAGATGAAGAGAGAGGTAAAGACTGGATGCATGCTGCCACAGTTAGAAATGCCCGGGAGACCAGAAGCTGAAAAAGGCAAGGAAGGCGCCTTCCTTTGGCATCAGAGGGAGGGTGGTCCCGCTACCACCTCGACATCTAGTGTGCAGAACAGTGAGAGAATCAATTCCTGTTGCTATAAGCCACCCAGTGTGAGGCACTTTTTTATGGCAGCCCTAAAAAACTAATAGGTTTTACGCGTTTACCGGTGTAGTCATTCCTAGAATTTTTGTTTGGTTGGTTTTAGGGATTTTTTAATCTGATTTTTATTCTGGCTCTCCGTATCATCCAAGCTTTTTGTACATATGGATTTCTTTTGATTAACTTTATATAGCACGATATAACTGAATTTTCTCTTAAAAAAAAAAAAAAATTTTGTTTTTTGTTGGCTGCACCCAGCTTAGTTGCACTATGTGGGATCTAGTTCCCTGACCCCAACCCCCTGCACTGGGAGCACAGAGGAACCCTGCAGATCCCCTGCATTAACCACCGGACCACAAGGGAAGTCCCTGAATTCTCTTTCTGTCTGTAGTAGTTTTTCAGTTGACTCTTCTGGGTTTTTCAGATATACAACCATATGAAAATAGGGCCTGTTTCAAGTCTGCACAACAACAGAATAAGCCATCGCTCTCTCAGAGTAGAAATCTCTCCCTCAACTTCCCACACAGATATAAAATAAACAAGGAGAATAAATAAAACCACAACAGAACCCATGCCTCAACCTTAACATTACCAGAAGACAGAGATCACAAAAATATTCAAATTACCTATAAGTAGAGGGAAAAAAGGAATAAATTCCATAAGAAATCCAACTGCCTACCTTCTGCAAGCCTGTGGATGCAGAGAGTGAGTAAGAGGAGGTGAAAAAGAATCCATGAAAAACAGCACACTCGACCAGGCGACTTAGAGGAAGCACAAACAAAATGACCCCAAGGAAGAGTAAAACAGTAAAAGCAAACATAGTGAACACAAGTTAGGACTTGATAGTTCATAGCCCTAGTGATGTGGAAGTATCTAGAAACTTCTGGATCAACTGCGGTACCCTCTGAGAAACCGCTTCTGGAGGAGTATTAGGTATACAGATGCAAAAGAAGAGATGGTATCTCTTGGAGACAAGGAAATGAGTGGGAAGACGGGAGTAACAGGCAGGAAATTAAGGACCCTGCAGAAAAGAAATGGAAACACATACCAAGCCTTTCTCTACCCTTCTTCCTGATCAACACCACAAGTTCCTAAAAGATACTGAGAAGGAAAGGGAAGAGTGACAGAACTCTCAAACAAGGAACTCTATCCACAAAGCGCAGACACCACTACACACCAAGTGCTAGAAGTCAGCAAAACACAAATGAAAGCTTTCGTGTCAATGGTTTTCTCCCTACAAATCAACTATGAAGTTGGAAAAAACTGTAACATCCATCTACTTTTGAATTCAGTTCAGTTCAGTTCAGTCGCTCAGTCGTGGCCAACTCTTTGCAAACCCATGGAGTGCAGCACGCCAGGCTTTCCTGTCTGTTACCAACTCCCAGAGCTTGCTCAAACTCACATCCATCGAGTCAGTGATGCCATTCAACCATCTCATCCTCTGTCGTCCCCCCTTCTCCTCCTGCCTTCAATTTTTCCCAGCATCAGGGACTTTTCCAAGGAGTCAATTCTTTGCATCAGGTGGCCAAAGTATTGGAGTTCCAGCTTCAGCATCAGTCCTTCCAGTAAATATTCAGGACTGATTTCCTTTAGGATGGACTGGTTGAATCTCCTTGCTGTCTAAGAGACTCTCAACAGTCTTCTTCAACACCACACTTCATATCATCAATTCTTTTGTGCTCAGCTTTCTTTACAGTCCAACTCTCACATCCATATGTGACTACTAGAAAACCATACCTTTGACTAGACGGACCTTGGTCGGCAAAGTAATGTGCCTGCTTTTTAATATGCTGTCTAGGTTGGCCATAGCTTTTCTTTCAAGGAGCAAGCGTCTTTTAATTTCATGCCTGCAGTCACCATCTGCAGTGATTTCAGAGCCCCCAAAAATAAAGTCTGTAACTGTCTTCATTGTTTCCCCATCTATTTGCCATGAAGTGATGGGACTGGATGCCATGATCTTCATTTTCTGAATGCTGAGTTTTAAGCCAGCTTTTTTCACTCTCCTCTTTCCCTTTCTTCAAGAGGCTCTTTAGTTCTTTGCTTTCTGCCATAAGGGTGGTGACATCTGCATATCTGAGGTTATTGATCAAAAAAGATTTTACAGATGTTAAAAAGAAAGCCCCTAAGTCAGAAATAATAAAAAAAAAGTATCAAAATAGACAAAACCAAAGATAGGGATGTAATGAAGTTCATGGTAAATATCATTAACACTGCTGTATATTATATATGCAAGTTGTCAAGAGAGTAAATCCTAAGACTTCTCATCACAAGGAAAAGTACTTTAAAAAATCATTTTTATATTTCCTTAACATTGTATCTATATGAGATGATGGATGACTATATAAGACTAAACTTACTGTGGTAATCATTTCGTGATGTATGTAAGTCAAACCATTTTGCTGTGTACCTTAAACTTATATAGCAGTGTATGTTAATTACATCTCAATAAAACTGGAAAAATGGCAAAGATATTAAATACAGTTGACTGTAGTAAACTGCAGGAAAAATCATCTCATAAAATCATTGAAAAATGAAAGCTAAATTATATGGCACACAGAGGGGAACAGATTTTAATGAAAACTAATAAAGGATGTTGAAGGTAAGGAGAAAAACAATAAAGAGAATAAAAATGAAATTAAGAAACAAAATAATCAGAGAGAAATTGGCTGACGAGATGACAGGCAAAAGTGACAGAACATCACTGGTGTCCCTGACGAAGAAACTCAAAGCAATGAATTAGCACTAAAACTATGAAACAAGAAAACTTCCCAGAAATAAAAGACCCGAATCTACATGTTTAAAAGGCCTACCAGATACTTAGGAAAACTGACCCAGAATGAGCAACTATAACACATATCCTTGTAATATTGTTTAAAGGAAAAAAGAAACAAAACACTCTGGTGCATTCAGACAAAAAGATAATCTACAAAGGCAAGGGAAGTAGACCATACCAAACGACTCAAAGATAATATATAAAGCAAGAAAACAGTATTTTCAAGAAATGTGAAGAAAATAAAATGTGAACCAAGGATATTATATCCTGCCAAACTGTACTTCAAGTTCCAGGGACATCAAAAAACAACTTTGGGGATAAGCTCCTTGATACTGGTCTTGGCAATCATTTTTTCAACCTGATGCTAAAAGCAAAGGCAACAAAAGCAAAAATAAACAAGTGTGACTATACCAGACTAAAAACTTTACAAAGCAAAGGAAATCATCATTTTGCAAATCATTTATCTGGTAAGTTAATATCTAAAATATATAAAGAACACACACAATTCAGGGACTTTACCGGTGGTCCACTGGTTAAGAATCTGCCTTGCAATGCCCAGGGCACAGGTTCGATCCCCGGTCAGGGAATTAAGATTCCCACATGCCTCAGAGCAACTAAGCCCACGTGTCACAACCAGAAAGACTGTGTGCTGCAACGAGATCCTCATGATGCAACAAAGACCCCGACTGCCGCAACTAAGACTGCACAGAACCAAATTTAAAAAAAGAACTCATACAATAGCAAAAAAAAAAAAAAATCCAAGTAACCAGATTAAAAAACGGGCAAAGAAGACACACAAACGATCAAGAGGTATACAAAAAGTTGCTCAACAATACCAGACATCAAGGGAATGCAAATCAAAACCAAAACGAGGTTATCACCTCACACCTGTTACAACACCTACTATCTAAGTGTTGGCAAGGATGTAGAGAAAAAAGAACCCTCGTGTACTGTTGATGGGAATGTAAATCGGTGCAGTCCCTATGGAAAACGGCATGAAGGTTCCTCAAAAAAATTAAAAATAGAACTACCATATGAGCAGCAATTCCACTTCTGGGTATGTGTCTGAAGGTAGGAAAATAACTCTCTCCAAGAGATATCTACACCCCCATGTTCACTGCAGCATTATTTATAACAACCAAGACGTGGAAACAAACTAAGGGGGAACTGAGGGATGAACGGAGAAATAAAATCTGGCACAGACACAATGGAATATCATTCAACCATAAAAAAGAAAGAACTCCCGTCATTTGCAATAACACAGATGCACTGTCAGAGTATTATCCTAAGCAAAATAAATCAAACAGAGAAAGACATATACTGTACGATCTCTTAGGTCTCGAATCTTAAAAAAAAAACTGGACTCATAGAAAAAGAGAGCAGATTAATGGCTGCTGGAGGACAGTGGGAAGGGGAAATTGGATGAAGGTGGTCAAAGGCACAAACTTCTAGTTATAAGACAAATAAGTTCAGGGATATAATGTACCGCATGGTGACTACACTTAACACTCTTTGCGTATCTGAAATCTGCTTAAAAGAGTACATCTTAAAGTCCTCATCACAAGAATTACATGCTTTTACTTCTATGAACTGATAAACTGATATGTGGTTGTCATTTTGCAACATAAACTTGTATATTGTGCACCATTACACTCACACAATGTTATATGTCAATTCGGATCATGAACGTTCAGTCGCTCAGCCGTGTCCAACTTTTCGTGACCCCATGGACCACAGCACGCCAGGCTTCCCTGTCAATCACCAACTCCCAGAGTCTACTCACACTCATCTCCATTGAGTTGGTGACGCCATCCAATCATCGCATCCTCTGTCATTCCCTTCTCCTCCTGCCTTCAATCTTTCCCAGCATCAGGGTCTTTTCAAATGAGTCAGCTCTTCATATCAGGTGGCCAAAGTATTGCAGTTTCAGCTTCAACATCAGTCCTTCCAATGAACACTCAGGATACATTCTTTAGGATGTACTGCTTGGATCTCCTTGCAGTCCAAGAGACTCTGAAGAGTCTTCTCCAACAACACATTTCAAAAGCATCAATTCTGCGGTGCTCATCTTTCATTATAGTCCAACTCTCATATCCATACATGACGACTAGAAAAACCATAGCCTTGACGAGATGGACCTTTGTTGGCAAAGTAGTGTCTCTGTTTTTTAATATGCTATCTAGGTTGGTCATAACTTTCCTTCCAAGGAGCAAGTGTCTTTTAACTTCATGGCTTCAGTCATCACCTGCAGTGATTTTGGAGCCAAAAAAAATAAAGTCTCTCACTGTTTCCCCATCTATTTGCCACGAAGTGATGGGACCGGATGCCATGATCTTAGTTTTCTGAATGCTGAGTTTTAAGCTGGTTTTTTCACTCTCCTCTTTCCCTTTCATCAAGAGGCTCTTTAGTTCTTCTTTGTTTTCTGCTATAAGGGTGGTGTCATCTGCATATCTGACATTATTGACATTTCTCCCGGCAATCTTGATTCCAGTTTGTTCTTCATCCAGCCCAGCATTTCGCATGATGTACTCTGCATATAAGTTAAATAAGCAGGGTGACAATATACGGCCTTGACATACTCCTTTCCTGATTTGGAACCAGTCTGTTGTTTCATGTCCAGTCCTAACTGTTGCTTCTTGACCTGCATACAGATTTCTCAGGAGGCAGGTCATGTGGTCTGGTACTCCCATCTCTTTCAGAATTTTCCACAGTTTATTCTGATCCACAAAGTCAAAGGCCTTGGCATAGTCAATAAAGCAAAAGTAGATTTTTTTTCTGGAACTCTCTTGCTTTTTTTATGATCCAGCAGATGTTAGCTATTTGATCTCTGGTTCCTCTGCCTTTTCTAAATCCAGCTTGAACATCTGGAAGTTCACAGTTCACGTACTGTTGAAGCCTGGCTTCGAGAATTTTGAGCATTACTTTGCTAGCGTGTGAGATGAGTGCTGCTGTGTAGCAGATTTAACATTCTCTGACATTTCCTTCCTTTGGAATTGGAATGAAAACTGACCTTTTCCAGTCCTGTGGCCACTGCTGAGTTTTCCAAATTTGCTGGCATATTGAGTGCAGCACTTTCACAGCATCATCTTTCAGGATTTGGAATAGCTCAACTGGAATTCCATCACCTCCACTAGCTTTGTTCGTAGTGATGCTTTCTAAGGCCCACTTGACTTCACATTCCAGGATGTCTGGCTCTAGGTAAGTAATCACACCATCGTGATTATCTGGGTCGTGAAGATCTTTTTTTATACAGTTCTTCTGTGTATCCTTGCCACCTCTTCTTAATATCTTCTCCTTCTGCTAGGTCCATACCATTTCTGTCCTTTATTGAGCCCATCTTTGCATGAAATGTTCCCTTGGTATCTCTGATTTTACTGAAGAGATCTCTAGTCTTTCGCATTCTGTTGTTTTCCTCTATTTCTTTGCACTGATCACTGAGGAAGGCTTTCTAATCTCTCTTTGCTATTCTTTGGAACTCTGCATTCAAATGGGTATATCTTTCCTTTACTCCTTTGCTTTTTGCTTCTCTTCCTTCCACAGCTATTTGTCAGGCCCCCTCAGACAGCCATTTTGCTTTTCTGCCTTTCTTTTTCTTAGGGATGGTCTTGATTACTCTCTCCTGTACAATGTCACAAACCTCTGTCCATAGTTCATCAGGCACTCTGTCTATCAGATCTAGGCCCTGAAATCTATTTCTCACTTCCACTGTATAATCATAAGGGATTTGATTTAAGTCATACCTGAATGGTCTAGTGGTTTCTCCTACTTTCTTCAATTTCAGTCTGAATTTGGCAATAAGGAGTTCAGGATCTGAGCCAAGATCAGCTCCCAGTCTTGTTTTTGCTGACTGTATAGAGCTTCTCCATCTTTGGCTCCAAAGAATATAATCAATCTGACTGCGGTATTGACCATCT
The DNA here is from genome assembly GCF_000754665.1 of Bison bison bison. Taxonomy (NCBI): domain Eukaryota; kingdom Metazoa; phylum Chordata; class Mammalia; order Artiodactyla; family Bovidae; genus Bison; species Bison bison. Next base: position 8,841,416 of record NW_011494956.1, on the reverse strand, counting down.
GGTGATGTCCATGTGTAGAGTCTTCTCTTGTGTTGTTGGAAGAGGGTGTCTGCTACAGTGCGTTCTCTTGGTAAAACTCCAATATAACTAGAAAAAAAATAGTTTGAATGGAAATACTATCAATGTGCACCCCTTCTGAACAAACTGTTGGAGAATGAGCTACATCTTTCGAAAACATGCCTGGGTAACTTTTGCAAGACAAACAGCGAACATGCTAGATATTCAATTGTAGAGGTAAAACTAAAATAAGATTGAAGTCAAACATTATCTTTTCTGCCAAAGACAAAAGAATGCAACTAGAAACTGGAAGGAGAGAGTTCCCTCGTGGCCTAGTGGTTAGGATTCAGGATTTCACTGATGTGGACTGAGTTGCTAGTCAAAGAAGTGAGATCCCTCCAGCTGTGCAGAGAGCAAAAAATTCTTAAAAACACTGGCAGGTAAGAGGAGAGAAAAGTAGGAAAGTAGAATAAGATCAGTTCAGTTCAGTTCAGTCGCTCAGTCATGTTTGACTCTTTGTGACCCCATGAATCACAGCACTCCAGGCCTCCCTGTCTATCACCAACCCCTGGAGTTCACTCAAACTCATGTCCATTGAGTCAGTGATGCCATCCAGCCATCTCATCCTCTGTAATAAGATCACTGACTGTTATATAGTTAATAGTAAGAGTCAAATGATACCATTTAAAACTGGCTGAAAAGTAAAGTAAGAGAAAAGATTAAGGGCACTATAAAAATTACTAACATAAATGATGCCATTAAAATAAAGATACATTGGTAGTTTGATAGGGATCGCATTGAATCTGTAGCTTGTGTTTGGCAGTATAGTCATTTTCACAACACTGATTATTCCTATTGGGATATCTCTCCATCTGTTTATGTCATCTTTAATTTCTTTCATAAGTGTCTTGTAGTTTCTGTGTACAGTTCTTTTGTCTCCTTAGGTAAGTTTATTCCGAGATATTTAATTCTTTTTGTTGCAATGGTGAATGGGACTGATTGCTTAATTTCTGATTTTTCATTGTTAGTATACACAAATTCAAATGATTTCTGTGTATTGATTTTGTATCCTGAAACTTTGCTAAATTCACTGATTAGCTCTAGCAACTTTTTGATACTATGTTTAGGGTTTTCTATGTACAGTATCATGTCTCTGCAAACAGTGAGAGCTTTACTTCTTTTCCGATCTGGATTCTTTTTCTTTCTTTATCTTCTCTGATTGCTGTAGCTAGGACTTCTAGAACTATGTTGAACAATGGTGGTGAAAATGGACACCCTTATCTTGTTCCTGATCTTAGGAGGAAGGAATGCTTTCAGTTTTTCACCACTGAGAATAATACTTGCTGTAGGCTAATCATATATGGCCCTCACTATGTTGAGGTAGGTTCCTTCTATTCCCATTTTTTGAAGAGTTTTAATCATAAATGGGTGCTGAATTTTTTCAAAGTCTTTTTCTTCATCTATTGAGATTATCATATGCTTTGTATCTTTAAATTTGTGAATATGGTTTATCACATTGACTGATTTGCATATATCAAAGAATCCTTCCATGCCTGCAATAAATCCAACTTGATCATGGTGTATGAGATTTTTGCTCATTCTGAATTCTGTTTGCTAAAATTTTGTTAAAGATTTTTTCATCTGTGTTCATCAGGGATATTATATTGGCCTGCAGTTTTCTTTTTTGTGCGTTGTCTTTGTCTAGTTTTGGTATCAGGGAGATGGTGGCCTTGTAGAATGAGTTTGGAAGTGTTCCTACCTCTGCAATTTTCTAAGAGTTTTAGAAGGATAGGCATTAGCTCTTTTCTAAATGTCTGACAGAATTCTCCTGTGAAGCCATCTGGTCCTGGGCTTTTGTTTTTTGGGAGATTTTTTAATCACAGCTTCAATTTCAGTGCTTGTAATTGGGTTGTTCATAATTTCTATTTCTTCCTGGTTGAGTCTTGGAAGGCTGAACGTTTCTAAGAATCTGTCCATTTCTTCCAGGTTATCCATTTTATTGCCATATAGTTGTTCATAATAGTCTCTTATGATCCTTTGTATTTCTGCATTATCTGCTATAATCTCTCCTTTTTCATTTCTAATTTTGTTGATTTGATTCTTCTCTCTTTTTCACTTGATAAGTCTGGCTAAAGGTTTGTCAATTTTGAAATTGTCAGTTGTGAAACAAAACACTTCACAATTCACATGGAAACACAGAAGACCCTGAATAGCCAAAGTAGTCTTGAGAAAGAAGAATGGAGCTGGAGGAATCAACCTTCCTGCCCAGATTATACTACAAAGCTAGAGTCATCAAGATGGCATGATACTGGTATAAAAACAGAAATATAGACCAATAGAACAAGATAGAAAGCCCAGAAATAAACCTATGCACCTATGGGTGCCTTATTTTTGACAAAGGAGGCAAGAATATACAATAGGGCAAAGACAGCCTCTTCAATAAATGGTGCTGGGACAACTGGACAGCTACATGCAAAAGAATCAAATTAGAACACTTCCTAACACCATACACAAAGATAAACTCAAAATGGCTTAAACACCTAAATGTAAGACCAGAAACTACAAAATTCTTAGAGGAAAATATAGGCAGAACACTTGATGACATAAATCAAAGTAAGAACCTTCTACAGTAAAGGAAATAAAAACAGAAGTAAACAAGTGGGAACTGATTAAACTTAAAAGCTTTTGCACGGCAAAGGAAACTATAACCAAGGTGAACAGACAACCCTCAGAATGGGAGAAAAGGACAGCAAACGAAACAACTGACCAAGGATTAACTTCCAAAATATACAAGCAGCTCATACAACTCAATACCAGAAAAACAAACAACCCAATCAAAAAGTGGGAAAAAGAACTAAACAGACATTTCTCCAAAGAAGACATACAGATGGCTAACAAACACATGAAAAGATGCTTGCTGAACAGAGCTCGTTATTACAGAAATGCAAATCAAAACTACAATGAGCTATCACTTCACACCGGTCACAATGGCCATCATCAAAAAGTCTACAAATAATAAATGCTGGAGAGGGTGTGGAGAAAAGGGAATCCTCTTGCCAATCGGAGGGGATGTAAATTGATAGAGCAACTATGGAAGATGGTATAGAGATTCCTTAAAAAACTAGGAATAAAACCACCATCAGTTGAGTTCAGTTCAGTTCACTCACTCAGTCGTGTCCGACTCTTTGCAACCCCGTGAATCGCAGCACGCCAGGCCTCTCTGTCCATCATCAACTCTCGGAGTTCACTTAGACTCATATCCATTGAGTCAGTGATGCCACCCAGCCAGTGATGCCATCCAGCCATCTCTTCCTCTGTCATCCCCTTCTCCGCCTGCCCCCAATCCCTCCCAGCATCAGAGTCTTTTCCAATGAGTCAACTCTTCACATGAGGTGGCCAAAGTACTGGAGTTGTAGCTTTAGCATCATTCCTTCCACAGAAATCCCAGGGCTGATCTCCTTCAGAATGGACTGGTTGGATCTCCTTGCAGTCCAAGGGACTCTCAAGAGTCTTCTGCAAAACCACAGTTCAAAAGCATCAGTTCTTTGGCACTCAGCCTTCTTCACAGCCCAACTCTCACACCCATACATGACCACAGGAAAAACCATAGCCTTGACTAGACGGACCTTAGTTGGCAAAATAATGTCTCTGCTTTTGAATATGCTGTCTAGGTTGGTCATAACTTTCCTTCCAAGGAGTAAGCGTCTTTTAATTTCATGGCTGCAGTCACCATCTGCAGTGATTTTGGAGCCCAGAAAAATAAAGTCTGACATTGTTTCCGCTGTTTCCACATCTATTTCCCATAAAGTGATGGGACGGGATGACATGATCTTCATTTTCTGAATGTTGAGCTTTAAGCTAACTTTTTCATTCTCCACTTTCACTTTCATCAAGAGGCTTTTTAGTTCCTCTTCATTTTCTGCCATAAGGGTGGTGTCATCTGCATATCTGAAGTTATTGATATTTCACCCAGCAATCTTGATTCCAGCTTGTGCTTCTTCCAGCCCAGCGTTTCTCATGATGTACTCTGCATGGAAGTTAAATAAGCAGGGTGACAATATACTGCCTTGACACACTCCTTTTCCTATTTGGAACCAGTCTGTTGTTCCATGTCCAGTTCTAATTGACCTGCATATAGGTTTCTCAAGAGGTAGGTCAGGTGGTCTGGTATTCCCATCTCTTTCAGAATTTTCCACAGTTTATTGTGATCCACACAGTCAAAGGCTTTGGCATAGTCAATAAAGCAGACATACATGTTTTTCTGGAACTCCCTTCCTTTTCTGATGATCCAGCGGATATTGGCAATTTGATCTCTGGTTCCTCTGCCTTTTCTAAAACCAGCTTGAACATCTGGAAGTCCATGGTTCACATACTGCTAAAGCCTGGCTTGGAGAATTTTGAGCATTATTTTACTAGCGTGTGAGATGAGTGCAATTGTGCGGTAGTTTGAGCATTCTTTGGCATTGCCGTTCTTTGGGATTGGAATGAAAACTGACCTTTTCCAGTCCTGTGGCCACTGCTGAGTTTTCCAAATTTGCTGGCATACTGAGTGCAGCACTTTCACAGCATCATCTTTCAGGATTTGAAAGAGCCCAACTGGAATTCCATTACCTCCACAAGCTTTGTTCATAGTGATGCTTTCTAAGGCCCACTTGACTTCACATACAGGATGTCTGGCTCTAGGTCAGTGATCACACCATCGTGATTATCTTGGTCATAAAGATCTTTTTTGTATAGTTCTTCTGTGTATTCTTGCCACCTCTTCTTAATATCTTCTGCTTCTGTTAGGTCCATACCATTTCTGTCCTTTATTGAGCCCATCTTCACATGAATTGTTCTCTTGGTATCTCTAATTTTCTTGAAGAGATCTCTAGTCTTTCCATTCTGTTGTTTTCCTCTATTTCTTTGCATTGATAGCTGAGGAAGGCTTTCTTATCTCTTCTTGCTGTTCTTTGGAACTCTGCATTCAGATGCTTATATCTTTCCTTTTCTCTCCTTTGCTTTTCACTTCTCTTCTTTTCACAGCTATTTGTAAGGCCTCCTCAGACAGCCACTTTGCTTTTTTGCATTTCTTTTCCATGAAGATGGTCTTGATCCCTGTCTCCTGTACAATGTCACGAACCTCCGACCATAGTTCATCAGGCACTCTATCTATCAGATCTAGTCCCTGAAATCTATTTCTCACTTCCACTGTATAATCGTAAGGCACTTGGTTTAGGTCATACCTGAATGGTCTAGTGATTTTCCCTACTTTCTTCAATTTCAGTCTGAATTTGGCAATAAGGAGTTCATGATCTGAGCCACAGTCAGCTCCTGGTCTTGTTTTTGTTGACTATATAGAGCTTCTCCATCTTTGGCTGCAAAGAATAGAATCAATCTGATTTTGGTGTTGACCATCTGGTGATGTCCATGTGTAGAGTCTTCTCTGGTGTTGTTGGAAGAGGGTGTTTGCTATGACCAGTGCATTTTCTTGTCAAAACTCTATTAGTCTTTGCCCTGCTTCATTCCGTATTCCAAGGCCAAATTTGCCTGTTACTCCAGGTGTTTCTTGACTTCCTACTTTTGCATTCCAGTCCCGTATAATGAAAAGGACATCTTTTTTGGGTGTTAGTTCTAAAAGGTCTTGGAGGTCTTCATAGAACCGTTCCACTTCAGCTTCTTCAGCGTTACTGGTTGGGGTATAGATTTGGATTACTGTGATATTGAATGGTTTGCCTGAGAAACGAAGAGAGATCATTCTGACGTTTTTGAGATTGCATCCAAGTACTGCATTTCAGACTCTTTTGTTGACTACTGATGGCTACTTCATTTCTTCTAAGGGATTCCTGCCCGCAGTAGTAGATATAATGGTCATCTGAGTTAAATTCACCCAATCCAGTCCATTTAGTTTGCTGATTCCTAGAATGTCGACGTTCACTCTTGCCATCTCCTGTTTGACCACTTCTAATTTGCCTTGATTCATGGACCTGACATTCCAGGTTCCTATGCAATATTACTCTTTACAGCAAGGGGACTTGCTTCTATCACCAGTCACATCCTCAACTGGGTATTGTTTTTGCTTTGGCTCCATCCCTTCATTCATTCTTGAGTTATTTCTCCACTGATCTCCAGGAGCATACTGGGCCCCTACTGACCTGGGGAGTTCCTCTTTCAGTATCCTATCATTTTGCCTTTTCATACTGTTCATGGGGTTCTCAAGGCAAGAATACCGAAGTGGTTTGCCATTCCCTTCTTCATTGGACCACATTCTGTCAGCCCTCTCCACCATGACCCACCCGTCTTTGGTGGCCCCACGGGCATGGCTTTGTTTCACTGAGTTAGACAAGGCTGTGGTCCTAGTGTGATTAGATTGACTAGTTTTCTGTGATTATGGTTTCAGTGTGTCTGCCCTCTGATGCCCTCTTGCAACATCTACCGTCTTATTTGGGTTTCTCTTACCTTGGAGGTGGGGTATCTCTTCACAGCTGCTCCAGCAAAGCGCAGCCGCTGCTCCTTACCTAGCAATCCCACTCCTAGGCATATACCTGAGGAAATCAAAATTGAAAAAAACACAGGCATCCCACTGTTCACTACAGCACTATTTATAATAGCTAGAACATGGAAGTAAACTAAATGTCTGTTGACAGATGAATGGATAAAGAACTTTGGTACATATGCACAATGGAATATTACTGAGCCATGAAATTAAAAGATGTTTGCTTCTTGAAAGACAAGTTATGACCAACCCAGACAGCATATTAAAAAGCACAGACATAACTTTGCCAACAAAGGTCTGTCTAGTCAAAGCTAATTTTTCCAGTAGTCATGTATGAATGTGAGAGTTGGACTATAAAGAAAGCTGAGCACCAAGGAATTGATGGTTTTGAACTGTGGTGTTGGAGAAGACTCTTGAGAGTCCCTTGGACTGCAAGGAGATCCAACCAGTACATCCTAAAGGCAATCAGTCCTGAATATTCACTGGAAGGACTGATACTGAAGCTGAAACTTCAATATTTTGGCCACCTGATGCGAAGAACTGACTTATTGGAAAATACCCAGATGCTGGGAAAGATTGAAGGCGAGAGAAGATGGGACGACAGAGGATGAGATGGCTGGATGGCATCACCGACTGAATGGACATGAGTTTGAGAAAGCTCCAGGAGTTGGTGATGGACAGGGAAGCCTGGCATGCTGCAGTCCGTGGGGTCCCAAAGAGTCAGACACGACTGAGAAACTGATCTGAACTGAACTGAACTGCCATAAAAAGGAAAGCATTTGAGTCCGTTCTAATGAGATGGATGAACCTAGAACCTATTATACTGAGTGAAGTTAGTCAGAAAAAGAAATATTATGTTCTAACGCATATATACAGAATCTAGAAAAATGATACTGAAAAATTTATTTACAGGGCAGCAATGGAGAAACAAAGAGAATAGACTTATGGACATGGGGAGAGGTGAGGAGAGGGTGAGATGTACACAAAGAGTAACATGGAAACTTATATTACCATATGTAAAATAGATAGCCAACAGGAATTTGCTGTATGGCTCAGGAAACTCTAACAAGGGCTCTGTATCAACCTAGAGTGGTGGGATGGGGACGGAGGTTTAAAAGGGAGGGGATATATATATATATATATATCTACAGCTGATTCATGTTTAGGTTTGACAGAAAACAAAATTCTGTAAAGCAATTATTGTTCAATTAAAAAAATTAATTTTTTAAATAAATAAACAAAGATACAAATGTTCCCAGGTATCAAAAGAAGTGCTTAAAAAACAAAGATAACATATAAATAGAGAAAGACAGTAAATACAACATAATACACAAAGCCCTGACAAACAGCACACAGCATTACGAGGCACAGAATATACTGCATGTACACTCTACACAGTTAACTTAATGAAGGGCTACTTACACAATTCGCTATCCATCTGAAAGAAAATACCAACCTGTCTTAAACTCATTCCTTTGAAAACAAGAGAGAAGGCCCAATGACCAGCATGCAGGAAGTTTCCTGGGAAGAGCTCTTAGGAGAAACACCTGGAAGTAAGTGAAGGAAGCTGAGGTGAGAATGGGGAGAAACTGGCCCAATGAGGGTGCAAGGAGAGCCTCAGGGAATGCTCATGGAGCTCCAGAGCTCAGACTGTCCCTAAAGGAGTTGTCCAGAGTTGTCCCTAAAGGAGTTGTCCAGAGTTGTCCCTAACGGAGGCGAGTTTGCTTGGAAACTATATCCCTGCCTCACTCAGTTAGCTCTCAGAGGATGCCTCTTAGACAGAGTGTAACCTTGGCCAATGGCAATTCCCAGAAAGGAATGCAGCTGTAAGCAACCAGCCTGTGTAAGTGGAAAACATGTAGCTCGGTGGGGAAGAGAAGGTCTATCAGAGAGTACTGTAACATCCACAACAACATATGGCAATAAAAATCCATTACAGGCCACAATGAGGATAAACCTTGCAAATGTAGCAACAGGTTAAAAAGTATATATGCAATATGATTATATTTACATAAGTTAGTTAGTCCAGTTGCTCAGTCGTGTGCAACTCTTTGCAACCCCATGAACCACAGTACGCTAGGCCTCCCTGTCCATAATCAACTCCCGGAGTTCACCCAAACTCATGTCCATTGAGTCGGTGATGCCATCCAACCATCTCATCCTCTGTCGTCCCCTTTCCTCCTGCCCTCAATCTTTCCCAGCATTACGGTCTTTTCAAATGAGTCAGCTCTTTGCATCCGGTGGCCAAAGTTTTGGAGATTCAGCTTCAGCATCAGTCCTTCCAATGAATGCTGCTAAGTCACTTCAGTCATGTTCGACCCTGTGCGACCCCATAGATGGCAGCCCATCAGGCTTCCCCATCCCCGGGACTCTCAAGGCAAGAACACTGGAGTGGGTTGCCATTTCCTTCTCCAATGTAGGAAAGTGAAAAGTGAAAGTGAAGTTGCTCAGTCATGTCTGACTCTTTCTGATCCGTGGACTGCAGCCTACCAGGCTCCTCCATCCATGGGATTTTCCAGGCAAGAGTACTGGAGTGTGTTGCTATTGCCTTCTCTATTCCAGTGAATACTCAGGACTGCTTTCCTTTAGGATGGACTGGTTGGATCTCCTTGCACTCCAAGGGACATTCAAGAGTCTTCTCCAACACCACAGTTCAAAAGCATCAATTCTTCAGCTCTCAGCCTTCTTTATAGTCCAACTTTCACATCCAGACATGACCACTGGAAAAACCATAGCCTTGACTAGACGGACCTTTGTTAACAAAGTAATGTCTCTGCTTTTCAATATGCTGTCTAGGTTGGGCATAGCTTTCTTTCCAAAGAGTAAGCATCTTTTAATTTCATGGCTGCAATCACCATCTGGAGTGACTTTGGAGCCCAGAAAAATAAAGTCTGACACTGTTTCCCCATCTTTCTGCCATGAAGTGATGGGACCAGATGACATGATTTTAGTTTTCCTAATGTTGAGCTTTAAGTCAACTTTTTCACTCTCCTCTTTCACCACCATCAAGAGGCTCTTTAGTTCTTCTTCACTTTTTGACATAAGGGTGGTGTCATCTGCATATCTGACGTTATTGATATTTCTCCTGGCAATCTTGATTCCAGCCTGTGCTTCCTCCAGCCCAGCATTTCTAATGATG
>NW_011494956.1:8828368-8831705 GCF_000754665.1 Bison bison bison | reverse complement strand
TCCCATCTCTTTCAGAATTTCCCACAGTTTATTGTGATCCACACAGTCAAAGGCTTTGGCATAGTCAATAAAGCAGAAGTGTATGTTTTCTGGAACTCTCCTGCTTTTTCAATGATCCAGTGGATGTTGGCAATTTGATCTCTGGTTCCTCTGCCTTTTCTAAACCAGCTTGAACATCTGGAAGTTCACGGTTCACATACTGCTGAAGTCTGGCTTGGAGAATTTTGAGCATTACTTTACTAGCGTGTGAGATGAGTGCAATTGTGCGGTAGTTTGAGCATTGTTTGGCATTGCCTTTCTTTGGGATTGGAATGAAAACTGACCTTTTGCAGTCCTGTGGCCACTGCTGAGTTTTCCAAATTTGCTGGCATATTGAGTGCAGCACTTTCACAGCATCATCTTTTAGGATTTGAAAGAGCCCAACTGGAATTCCATCACCTCCACTAGCTTTGTTCATATTGATGCTTCCTAAGGCCTACTTGACTTCACATTCCGGGACGTCTGGCTCTAGGTGAGTGATCACATGATTGTGATTTTCTGGGTTGTGAAGATCTTTTTTGTACAGTTCTTCTGTGTATTCTTGCCACCTCTTCTTAATATCTTCTGCTTCTATTAGATCCCTATCATTTATTGAGCGCATCTTTGCATGAAATGTTCCCTTGGTATCTCTAATTTTCCATGCCAAAAAATGCATAGTGCTTAAAAGAATACAAATGTAAGATGCACACAGAAATTAACACACACAACACCAAATTTCTCTTCTCTGTGCAGAAGATGGAAAGCATTTAAGCTTAGGAACGAAGGTTTCAGCTACATGTCAGACTGTATAAGCAGAATTGCAGGATATAAAGGGGGTTCATTATATTATTCCACATACTATTTAAATACCTCAGGTACAGCCCCCTCCCCGATGGCCCCCAATAAATATGTGAAAACCAAAAAAAAGAAAAAAACTCAGGTAAAGCAAACATTTAAGTAAAAAAAAAAAAGAAAAGAAAGAGTAATAATCTAACACTTGCGTCTTTTAAAACAATAATCAAATACACAGTATTTACACAAATACATGGCATAGGAAAAGATAAACAGGGAAAATTAACATCAAGTCAGAGGAAACTGAAAAAAACATAAGAGCGCCTTGTTAGCCTGGGAGCAGATAAACTGAGGACCTGGACAAAATGAGTTACCAAAAACTATCTCCAGAGGAGTCAGAAAATCTAAGCTGACAAGTTACCACAGAAAAAAATTAAGTGGTCAAAAGGTTTCCCATCTAAAGAGCAACTGGGAAATACTCTTACAAATAAGTTCTATCAATAAGAACACATTTTAATTATTATTAATAATTATTTTCAATTTTAACTATTAATGCCTTTAAAGCAAATAGTAAACTATACTTTTAAAGGATATGATAAGATTTAAGATGCATTCATTATACAGCTTTGTTAAACTCTCATTATCAACACTGAATAGTAGAGAAATGGTAATACTTGAGAAGATTATATTTTATGAGAATGCATATAGAATTTTATCACATGCCCTTTCAGCACTTATGGATATATTTTTCATCAGGTATCATTAAAGAAACAGTCTGTTTAAAGAATAAGAAGGAAGAATGTTTATTATTACCACTCACCCCTATTATTTAATACTGTACTGTAGATATCAGCCAATACAATCACACAGAAGAATAAAAGATGTATATACAGTGACTGAAGAGATAAAGTTATCATTAGTTACAGATGATCTGACTGTTTACAGAGAAGCCCCAAGAGAATCAACTGAAAAGCTCTTTCAAACAAGTGATATGGCAGATGGTAAAATTCATGCTCAGAAATTAACAGCTTTCTTATGCATAAAATATATGCCTTCTGATAACAACTAGTTAGAAGAATTAATGGTGAAAATTTCTGCATTTACAGTAGCAAGTAAAAAAAAGGGGGGGGGGGACTCAACAAGGAAAATATAGGGATTTTAAAAAAGGAAAAAAATGCCAAGTTCTTACATCAGTTGAGTTCAGTTGCTCAGTTGTGTCCGACTCTTTGCGACCCCATGAATTGCAGCATGCCAGACCTCCCTGTTCATCACCAACTCCTAGAGTTCACCCAAACTCCTGTCCATCGAGTTGGTGATGCCATCCAGCCATCTCATCCTCTGTCGTCCCTTCTCCTCCTGCTCTGAATCCCTCCCAGAATCAGAGTCTTTTCCAATGAGTCAACTCTTTGCATGAGGTGGCCAAAGTATTGGAGTTTCAGTTTCAAGCATCAGTCCTTCCAAAGAACACCCAGGACTAATCTCCTTTAGAATGGACTGGTTGAATCTCCTTTCAGTCCAAGGGACTCTCAAGAGTCTTCTCCAACACCACAGTTCAAAAGCTCAGTTCTTCGGTGCTCAGCTTTCTTCACAGTCCAACTCTCACATCCATACACGACTACTGGAAAAACCATAGCCTTCACTAGACGGACCTTTGTTGGCAAAGTAATATCTCTGCTTTTGAATATGCTATCTAGGTTGGTCATAACTTTCCTTCTAAGGAGTAAGCGTCTTTTAATTTCATGGCTGCAATCGCCATCTGCAGTGATTTAGGAGCCCCAAAAAGTAAAGTCTGACACTGTTTCCACATCTATTTCCCATGAAGTGATGGGACTAGATGCCATGATCTTCCTTTTCTGAATGGTGAGCTTTAAGCCAACTTTTTCACTCTTCACTTTCATCAAGAGGCTTTTTAGTTCCTCTTCACTTTCTGCCATAAAGGTAGTGTCATCTGCATATCTGAGGTGATTGAGATTTCTCCCGGCAATCTTGATTCCAGCTTGTGCTTCTTCCAGCCCAGTGTTTCTCATGATGTACTCTGCATAGAAGTTAAATAAGCAGGGTGACAATATACAGCCTTGACATACTCCTTTTCCTATTTGGAACCAGTCTGTTTTTCCGTGTCCAGTTCTAACTGTTGCTTCCTGACCTGCATATAGGTTTCTCAAGAAGCAGGTCGGGTGGTCTGGTATTCCCATCTCTTTCAGAATTTTCCAATTTATTGTGATCCACACAGAATGAAGACCTACAAGACCTTTTAGAACTAACACCCAGAAAAGATGTCCTTTTCATTATAGGGGACTAGAATGCAAAAGTAGGAAGTCAAGAAACACCTGGAGTAATAGGCAAATTTGGCCTTGGAATATGGAATGAAGCACGGCAAAGGCTAATAGAGTTTTGCCAAAAGAATGCACTGGTCATAGCAAACACCCTCTTCCAACAACACAAGAGAAGACTACACATGGACATCACCAGATGGTCAACACTGAAATCAGATTGATTATATTCTTTGCAGCCAAAGATGGAGAAG
>NW_011494956.1:8808833-8828268 GCF_000754665.1 Bison bison bison | reverse complement strand
ATGGTCAACACTGAAATCAGATTGATTATATTCTTTGCAGCCAAAGATGGAGAAGCTCTAAACAGTCAGCAAAAACAAGACCAGGAGCTGACTGTGGCTCAGATCATGAACTCCTTATTGCCAAATTCAAACTTAAATTGAAGTTCTTACATAAAAAAATGCAAAATCATAACAAATTCAGTCCAGTTGCTCAGTTGTGTCCAACTCTTTGTGAACCCTACCCATCAGACATTCCCAGAGCCTACTTAAACTCATGCCCATCACGTCAGTGATACCATCCAACCACCTCATCCCCTGTCGTCCCTTTCTCTTCCCGCCTTCAATCTTTCCCAGCATCAGGGTCTTTTCCAATGAGTCAGTTCTTCGCATCAGGTGGACAAAGTATTGGAGTCTTGGCTTCACCATCGGTCCTTCCAATGAATATTCAGGACTGATCTCCTTTAGGATTGACAGGTTGGATCTCCTTGCAGTCCAAGGGACTCTCAAGAGTCTTCTCCAACACCAGAGTTCAAAATCATCAATTCTTTGGTGCTCAGCTTTCTCTATAATCCAACTCTCATATCCATACATGATGACTGGAAAAACAATAGCTTGGACCAGACGGGCCTTTGTTGGTCAAGTAGTGTCTCTGCTTTTTAAAATGCTGTCTAGGTTGGTTATAGCTTTTCTTCCAAGGAGCAAGTGTCTTTTTTTTTTTTTTGCAAGTGTCTTTTAATTTCATGGCTGCAGTCACCAACTGCAGTGATTTTGGAGCCAAAAAAAATATAAAGTCTCTCACTGTTTCCATTGTTTCCTCATCTATTTGCCATGAAGTGATGGGACCGGATGCCATGATCTTCGTCTTCTGAATGTTGAGTTTTAAGCTGGCTTCTTCACTCTCCTCTTTCACTTTCATCAAGAGGCTCTTTAGTTCTTCTTTGCTTTCTGTTCTAATGGTGGTGTTATCTGCATATCTGATGATATTGACAATTTCTCCAGGCAAGCTTGATTCCAGCTTGTTCTTCATCCATCCCAGCATTTTGTATGATGTACTCTGCATATAAGTTTAATAAGCTTATTCAATATAATGACAATATACAGCCTTGACGTGTTCCTTTCCTGATTTAGAACCAGTCTGTTGTTCCGTGGCCAGTTCTAACTGTTGCTTCTTGACCTCTACATAGATTTCTCAGGAGGTAGGTCAGGTGGTCTGGTACTCCCATCTCTTTCAGAATTTTCCACAGTTTGTTGTGATCCATACAGTCAAAGGCTTTGGCATAGTCAATAAAGCAAAGGTAGATTTTTTCTGGAACTCTCTTGCTTTTTCCATGATCCAGTGGAAGTTGGCAATTTGATCTCTGGTTCCTCTGCCTTTTCTAAATCCAGCTTGAACATCTGGAAGTTCACAGTTCACATACTGTTGAAGCCTGGCTTGGAGAATTTTGAGCATTACTTTGCTAGTGTGTGAGATGAGTGCCACTGTGCGGTAGTTTGAGCCTTCTTTGGCATTGGAAAACTGACCTTTTCCAGTCCTGTGGCCACTGCTGAGTTTTCCAGATTTGCGGGCATATTGAATGCAGAACTTTCACAGCGTCATCTTCCAGGATTTGAATAGCTGAGCTGGAATTCCATCATCTCCACTAGCTTTGTTCATAGTGATGCTTTCTAAGGCCCACTTGAGTTCACATTCCAGGATGTCTGGCTCTAGATGAGTGATCACACCATCGTGGTTATCTGGGTTGTGAAAATCTTTTTTGTATAATTCTTCTGTGTATTCTTGCCACCTCTTCTTAATATTTTCTGGTTCTGTTAGGTACATATCATTTCTGTCCTTTATTGTGCTCATTTTTGTGTGAAATGTTCCCTTAGTATTTCTAATTTTCTTGAAGTGATCTCTAGTCTTTCCCATTCATAACAAACTAACTTCTCCCAAATTAACCAACAGATACAATAAATCACAATAAAGTTAACAATATCTTATTTTCTAATTAGATTGAATGATTTAAAAATTAATTTGGAATGTAAGACCTAAAACTGTAAAACTTTTAAAACACAGGGCAAAAGTTGTAAAATATTTGTGGCAATGATTTCTTGTATATGACACCAGAGGTATAGACAACAAAATAAAAAACAAATCATGAACATTAAAAAACTTTGAGCATCAAAAGACTCTATGCACAGAGTAAAAGAGCACCCCACAGAAGCTGGGGCGGAGGATGGATCTGCAAATCACAAATTTGATAGGGATTAAAACCCAAAATACATAGAGAACTAAAACTCAATGACAATAAAACATATAACACAATTCGAAAACGAGCAAAGGATCTGACTGGATATTACTCCAAAGAAGATATATGAGTGGCCTATAAGCACATTTAAGAGTTGTACCATAAAGAAGGCTGAGTGCTAAAGAAATGATGCTTTTGAACTGTGGTGTTGGAGAACACTCTTGAGAGCCCCTTGGACAGCAAGGAGATCAAACCTGTCAATCCTAAAGGAAATGAACCCTGAATATTCATTGTAAGGACTAATGCTGAAGCTGA
This sequence comes from Bison bison bison, assembly GCF_000754665.1. Classification (NCBI taxonomy): domain Eukaryota; kingdom Metazoa; phylum Chordata; class Mammalia; order Artiodactyla; family Bovidae; genus Bison; species Bison bison. Next base: position 8,825,746 of record NW_011494956.1, on the reverse strand, counting down.
CGTTCCAGTACTTTGGCCATCTGATGCGAAGAGCCAACTCACTGAAAAAGACCTTGGTGCCGGAAAAGACTGAAGGCATGAGAAGGAGATGACAGAGGATGAGATGGTTGGATGGAATCACCCACTCAATGGACGCCGAGTTTGAGCGAGCTCCAGGAGATGGTGAAGAATAGAGAAGCCTGGCGTGCTGCAGTCCATGGGGTCTCAGCTGAACATGACTGAGTGACTGAACAACAAGCCCATGAAAAGCTGCTCAACATTAATAATCATAGGATACTAAAAACCAAAACTACAGTGAGCTACCAACTCACACCCAAATGGCTACTATCAAAAAAAAACAAAAACAGAGAACAGTAAGTGTGCTGAGGATGGTGAGAAAGTGGAATCCTTGCACTCTGTTGGCAAAATGTAAAGCAGTAGAGCTGCTATTTAAAATAGTATGGCAGTTCCCCCCAAAATCAAAAATTAAAAACAGAATTATTATACATCAGCCATTCCACTTCTGGAATCACACCCTAAAGGACTGAAAGCAGAGTCTCAAAGAGGTATCTGTACATTCATGTTCACAGTAGCATCATTCGCAATAGCTAAAACATGGAAGCAATCGTGACCATCAAAAGAGTAAGTCAACAAAACATGGTACACGTATACATACAATGGAAGATTATTCAGTCTTAAAAAGGAAGGGAATCATTAAGGTAATTCATTCATGCGACACCATGAATGAATCCTGAGGACATTATGCTAAGCAAAATAAGCCAATCACAAAAAAGACAAATACTCAATGATTCTACTTTTATGAAGTACTAAGAGTAGGCAAAATGAGAGTCAGAAAATAGAATGGTGTTTGCTGGGTGCTAAGGTACAGGAGATGGGAATGGGGGATTACTGTTTAATGCATATGGAGTTTCAGTTTTACAAGATGAAATGAGTTATGATATGGATGTTGGCGGTCCTAAAAAAGAGTTAAAGTCGTAAATTTAATGCGTACTTAACCATAATATATGGAGACGGAAATGGCAACCCACTCCAGTATTCTTGCCTGGAGAATCCCATGGACAGAGGAGCCTAGCGGACTACAGTCCATGCGGTTGCAAAGAGTCGGACACGACTAAATGACTAACACACACCATAATAAAAAAATAATTCTTTAATGGACAGAAAATAAAGTATGGGATAAGCAAAAAAAAAAAAATATGGAAAAATAAGCAAAACAACAACACAAATTCTGGAAATAAAGAGTTAAGGATGAGTCCCATCTAATTATTAAACCAATTATAAAACTGCAATAATTAAAATATACACTGTAAATGAAAAAGCATATAGGTCAATGGACCAGAAAAACAAGTGCAAGTATAGATCTAAATCTACAAAGAAACTTAATATATATTAAAGTTGATACTTCAAATTAGTAAAGTATAAATGGTTCAGGTAGATTATTCAATAAATAGCAATGGGATATGTGACAATTGAGTAATCAACTGAAAAAAATTAACTAGAGCCATAATTTGTACTTCATTCAAAATAAATTTCAGATGCATCAAAAAATACAATGCAATGTTTTGGTATTGGAAAAAAAAAAAAAAAGGAAGTTAGATTTTTTAATGTCTATATAGAAAAATTCTTTAAAATATGAACTCAAACCAGGAGTCATCAAGGGAACAAAACTAATATAACTACTTTTTTACATTTAAAGAAAACACAATAAAGAAACATCTAAGAAAATAAACTGGAAAAAAGAATCTGCAATTCACATTGCAGAAAAAGAACTACTTTCTAGCCTATGAAAACTCCTATAAATAAATAGAACAAGAGCCTAAAGAAAATGGGCAAAGGATACATGACAGAAAACAAATAGATTTTAAACATTGAAAAAATATATTCTATATATAAAATAGATAACTGATAAAAACCTATCATATAGCACAGGGAATTCTACTCAATACTCTGTAATGAGGTATACGGGAACAGAATCTAAAAAAAGAGTAGATCTACATATATATATATAAATGATTCAGTTTGCTGTGTAGCAGAAACTAACACAACAGTATAAAACCACTATACTCCAATAAAAATTACATATATATATATGTGTGTGTGTGTGTGTGTATATCTATATACACACTTAACCTCTCTTATAAGAGAAATGCAAAATTATGTTGTAATATACAAGATGAAAAATATTGACACCAGTATCTATAAATAGAAAGAAGACTACCTCCAAGGAAAGGAACTAACTGTCTGGATATACAAGAGTGGGAAAAACACCTTTTTCTTTTCTTTGATCAAATAATAAGATGAGCTAGTTACATCTTTTATACATTCTATATTTTTATCATTAACACAAAGTATCTACATAACACCAACTTAACTTTTAATTCTGTATTTTCTTTCATAGAGAAATAATACTTGTATTTTCAAATAAGTAGAAATAATCATCTGAGGTACACAGCATCAGGATATGGTTTTTGTAGTATTGTAGACAGAATCCTTACTTAAGGAACTTGAAAAACTATAATTATTGCAATCAAATTCTATGTAATGAAAAGTCTTTTTCTACAATAAGGTAGAGAACTAAACAAGACCAAATTCACCAAATCTGACACATGATGCAATGTAGCAACATGTGGGACTCCAGGATAAAATTACAAGGAACATGGGTTTTCAGAAGCCAGAAGATGGCGGTATTACCTCATTGATGCCTTACTGGTACCTACATCTAAGCACTCAACTTCTTGTTATCAAGAGATCCGTTCTTCCTTTTCCCTCTGTCTCTCTTCTACTGCCCTTCTGCACTCCCACATATATCATATATCTACCTAGCCTTCTACCCTTCACCCAAGATATGAAGCTGAAATAAACATTAGAGGAAAAGGAAGATAGAAGAAATTTCTGAATTTATAAGAATACTTTTTTTAAGTGAATACATTTAAAATGTATAAGGTTCCTTTTGTTTTAAAAATCAAAGTATAAATGATGGACAACATTCTATATGCTTAGATGGACAGTACAATGATTCACAATTTTTAAAGACTATAATCCATTTGTAGCTATTATAAAATACTGGCTTTATTCCTATGTTGTACAATATATCCTTGTAGCTTATTTATTTTACACCTAGTAGTTGCCACCTCTTAATCCTCTAACCATATTTTACCCCTCTCTCTTCCCTCTCCCTACAGGTAACCACTAGTTTGTTCTCTATATCTGAGTCTGGTTCTTTTTATTATAGTCACTAGTTTACTAATATTATTCATCACTAGTTAGATTCCACATATAAGTAATAACATACAGTAATTATTTTTCTCTAATTTATTTCACTAAGTATAACACCCTCCAAGCTATCCATGTTGCTGCAAATGCAAATTTTCGTTCTTTTTTCTGGTTGAGTAGTACTTCACTGAGGAGAGAATAGGCTTAAACGGTATACGTTATGTATGCCGCGTCTTCTTTACCCACTCATCTGCTGACGGACACTTAGATGCTTCCATATGTCAGCTATTGGAACAATACTCCTATTAAAACTGGGGTGTGTGCATCTTTTCTAATTAGTGGTTTCCATTTTCTTTGGATGTACACACAGGAATAGAATTGCTGGTAACTCTATTTAGTTTTCTGGAGAACCTCTATACTGTTTTCTCTAGTGGCTGCACCAATTTACATTCCCACTAACAGTGAGTGCACTTTTCTCCACATTTTCAGCAACATTTGCTATTTGTGGTCTTCTGATGATACCATTTATGACAAGTGTGACATGATACCTCATTGTGGTTTTAATTTGCACTTCTCTGACAATTAGCAATGCTGAACATCTTTTGTGCCTACTGACCATCTATATGTCTTCTTTGGGAAAAAAATGTCTATTTGGATCATCTGCCTATTTTTTAAAAAATATTTATGTGTATGAGCTGTTTACATATTTTGGGTATTATCTGTCATATCATTTGCAAATATTTTCTCCCATTTACTAGGCTTTTTCTTTTGTTGATGGTTTCATTTGCTCTGCAAAAGCTTTTCTAAGTTTAATTAGGTCCTTTATTTTTACTTCTGTTTCCTTTGCCTTAGGAGACAGATTCAAAAAAAATGTTGCTACAATTTATGTCAAAGAGTGTTCTGCCTGTTTTCTTCTAGGAGTTTTATGGTTTCCAGGTTTACATTTAGGTCTTTAATCCATTTTTTAAGCTTGTGTATATGCTGTGAAAAAATGTTCTAATGTCATTTTTTTATTGTACATGTAGTTATCCATAAGATTCATTTGCTAAATATGAAAACAAAAGTTTACATCCGTTCTCTTCTGAATCTACACTAAAATGAAGCTAAAGAACTAAAAAAAGACAAACCCATCAAAACACAAATATGTATGTATCATGAAAGGAGACATTAGCTGATGAGGGACCTACATAAAGCTTACTGAAGCTAGACAGAGGAAAGGTGAAGCTGGCTTGGTAAAACAGAACAAGCCAAACATGTGCATGTGAGCATGGATGAGGGTATGACACCAATAAGCTGCAACCACAACAGAAAGCCTTGAAAACTGGAGGTATCTGACAGTAGGGGTCTGGCTCCTGGCTGAAAACAGAAACACTGGTTGAAAAGTTGAATAAAAACAGTTTTCAGGGGACTTCCCTGGTGGTCCAGTGGCTAAGACGCCATGCTCCTAATGCAGGGCGCCAGGGGTTCAATCCCTGGTCAGGGAAATAGATCTCACATGCCACAGCTAAAGATCCTGCGTGTCGCAACCAACATCCAGCACAGCCAAATAAATACATTTTTTAAAAAGGAAAGTTTTCACTCAGAAGCCTTACCATGTATGTAGCCAGGAAACTGCCTCTCCTGCACCCCAACAAGAGACAAGTGATTTAACTTAAGACAGTAAACCAGACAGATGTAGAAATCAGGTACACACAGTGGTGGTACGTCACAGCACACCACGAAGAGATTAAAGATGTGTTAGACCCCAACCCAAATCAGCTTCCAGAACACAAGCCAATCAACCAACAAGCCAATCAACCAGGAGACTAGGAGATTCCTCCCCAGGAAACCTGACCCGAAAGAAAAGACCTTCAATCACTCAGTCGCCCTGTCTTAAGACTTGCAGTTAACAACTCCCCTCAAACGGAGTTTTTACTGCCTCACTCTTTAATCTGAACAGATGGCCAAAGTTTACTAAACAACTGAGGAAAGTCTAACATGAAATCAAGGGACCAAATTAACAAAACAGAAGAAATGAAAGATGAGAGAAAGGAAAGGAAGGGGAGAAAGAGGAAAAGTAATGAAATGGTAGGAAATTTCCCACAAACTAGAACAAAAAGCTTTTCAACTTAGGGGAAAAAAAAAAATCAGAGCACCCATCTAGAATGTCCAACTAAAAGGGAATTTCAGAAAAAGAAAAGAGGAAAGAAATTATACTCCCCAAATGAAATACTTGTTTCTGCCAATGTAGTGAGCTATAAATTGCACCTTCACAAACATCTAGAAATGCTGGCTAAAGTAAAACAAATGTTCCCTCAAATGCTGAGCTCACCAAAAAAAGCAGTTTTCAGCTGCCATGGAGGATTTTTATCAACACAAATAATCAAAACTTTTGAGTTTCAATGGTGTTAAAATTAAGGTGACAAGAGACAAGGCCTTGGGAATCACATGAAGTGAAGAGCTGGAACACCAAGGGCACATGCGGCAAAAGAAAAAACAGACAAACACAACTTCACGAAAAAACTAAATTTGTGCATCAAAAGATCCAATCCACAAAGTAAAAAAGCACCCCCACAGAACAGGAGCAAATATCTGCAAATCGCACATACGGCAAGGGATCAATATCCAAAATATACAAAATACTGCACCAAATTTAACATAATTCAACCACCAAAGAAATCCAAACAACACACTACTCCAAAGTGGGCAAAGACTTGAATAGATTTTCCTCTGAGATGTACAAATGGCCAATAAGCACACGAAAAGATACTCAATGTCACACATCAATAGAAAAAGGCAAAATAAAAGCATAGTGAGGTTCTACCTCACATCCATTAGAATGGCTTCTCTCAAAACAAGAAGTGCTAGCAAGAATGTACAAAAATTGAGACTCTTGTGCACTATCCATGGGAATATAAAATAGTCCAACTAGTGAGGCATTTAAACAGTATGGAAGCTCCTGAAAAAAGCCAAAGTAGAATTACCATGTGATCCAGTAAATTCCACTTCTGGGTATACACTCAAAAAACTGAAAGCAGGGTCTAGTTTTTTATTTCTGTACAAGAGATATTTGTATAGTCACGTTCACAGCAGCCTTATTTACAATAGCTAAAATTTGGAAATAACCCAAGTATCCATCAACAGATGAATGGGATAAGCAAAATATGATACATGCATACATACTCTGGGATATCATACAACTTAGAGAAGAAGAAAATTATGACACTATAAAATGGATGAATCTTGAGGACACTATACTAAGTGAAACAAGCCAATCACACAAATACTGTATGATCCTACTTCTATGATTTATATAACCACTTAGAGTAATCAAAATCATAGAGACAGAAAGCAGATGGTGGTTGTCAGGGGCTAGGGAAGGGGAGATATTATTTAATGGGTACAGAGTTTCAGATTTTAAGATGAAGACTGCTGTAGAAAGAAGCAAATACACTTAGTAACAGTGAACTGTATACTTTTAAATGGTTAAGATAGCAAACTTGATGTGTATTTTGCCACAGTTTTTTTTAAATGGGGGGAAAATGCAGGCAGAGAGAAAAGTGGATTATTTACAAACAAATGACAATCAGACTGCAGTAAACAGTCACTAGCAGTAAAAGTAAAAACATCATGAAGAAATATCTTTAATGTGTTAAGGGAAAATGATGGAGAATAGAACCGAATCCTAAAATATTTTTCAAAAATAGCGGTGAAATAAAAAACATTTTCAGTGAGTTTATCTTCAATAGACATTCAATAAAGAGACATCCAAAGGATATACTTCAGGAAAATGGAAATAAGAAACTAAGAATGCAAAGGAAATTCAAGACAAATAAAAAAATAAGAAAGGTATGAAAAATATATATATATATATAAAAGAATACCTCCAGAGAAAATAACGGAATGAAAAAAAGACAATGTGACTCTATAAATAGACAAATGATCTTTATAATAATAGCATTATAGAGAATTAAAAGGATATAATGATTAAAGGTTCTTTTCAGCAGGAAGACACAAAACTTCTAAATTTGGATGTATTTTATAACACAGCTCACAAATATATAAGGCAAAAAAAAAAGGCACATTTATAAGGGGAAACTGAGAAATCTACAATTACAAACGAGATTTTTTAACATATGCCGCTCAGTAATGATGAGCCAAAGAGATAAAATAAGAAAGTCAGTGAAAGGATACACAAAACTTCATCAACACAATTAGCAAGTGTGCTCTAAGAGGTATATGTATTGCAAACTGCCCCCAAAACGGAAGAATATCCATCGTCTTCCAAAGAATTCTCCTCAAAACCTCATCTGATGAGGTCAGTATTACCTTTACACCAAAGCCAGGAAACAGGACCAATGTGTTAAACTATAGTAGAGTTTAACTTATGTATAGCAACAAAATCAATACAGAAAACCACAAAGATCAATAAAGACTAGGAGAATTATAATGGTAACAACAGTCCAATAGTAGGAAAAATTAAATACTTAACAATAAACGGTAAGAAACATATAAAACTTGTATGAGGGAACTGAAAACATGTCTACACAAAGCCCACACAAGAATGTTCACAGAAACGTTATAACAGCCCAAAACTGTAAAAAAAATAAACCAAAAAAACACACGAAATGTCCACCAACTGATGAATGGATAAATAAAATGGCTTTAATCTATACAACAGAATGTATATTGTTTGGCAATAAAGTGGAAATGAAGTGCAGCATGTATAAACCTAGAAAATACTACCCTACGTGAAAGAAGGCAGTTCTCCATTTATGTGAGATACTCAGAGTGGGCAAATCCAAGAAACATAAAGTAAATTAGCAGTTGCCAAGGGCTAGAAGGGAGAGGCAGTTTTCCATTTATGTGAGATACTCAGAGTGGGCAAACACAAGAAACATAAAGTACATTAGCAGTTGCTAAGGGCTAGAAGGGAGAAGGGAATGAGGAGCGACTGCTAATGGGTAGTTTCTCTTTGGGGGGATGGAAATGTTCTGGAATTAGGTGAGGGTGATGGTTGCTTGTATCTGTGAATATACCAAAAACCACTGAATCATATACTTTAAAAGGTGAATTTTATGGTATGTGAATTATAGTGCAATAAAGCTTTTAAAAAAAAATTGAGGAAATTTTTCAATACTCCTAAGGAAGACTGGAACAGCAGAAAGACACAGCCTGTTCTTGAATAAGACAACTGAACATTACAGATATAAATTCTCCCTAATTTATAAATTCAATGTAATCCAAATAAAAATACTAACTAGCCATTTTACAGAGTTAGACAAGTTGCCAGGCAAGACTAACTAGGAAAGGACTGGAAAAGAAAAACTATGAAGGGAAAACAACCTTACCACACATTAAAATATACTATAAAGCCTCTGTAATTAAACCATTGTGGAACAAATGCACAAACAGGCTAGAGGACCAGTGGACAAAGTCCAGAATTAGACCTAAATACATATGAAACATTAGTGTATGACAAAGGTGGCATGTCCAATCATTGTGTCAAGATGGACTTTTTTCAGATTTTTAAAAAATCGTGGTTAAAATACACATCACCTAGAATTTACTATCCTAACCATTTTTCAATTTAAAGTTCAGCAGCGTCAAGTACGTTCATACCGCAGTGCCAACCTCTAGACCGCTTTTCATCTTGAAAAACGGAAACTACGTAGTCATTATCTCCACGTTAACATAAACGATAACTAAACATTTACCCTTTCCCCCATCCCTTGACAAATACCATTCTACTTTGTCTCTCTGATTTTGATTACTCTAAGTGCCTCATATAAGGGGAATCAAACAGTATTTGCCTTTTTGTGACTGGCTTATTTCACTTAGTACCATGTCCTCAGTTCATCCATGTTGCAGCACGTGTCAGAATGTTCTTCCTGTTCAAGGCTAAACAGTATTCCACTGTGTGTATATGCCACATTTTTCTAATCCTCTCATTTGTCAACGGACAAGTGGGTAGCCTCCATCTTCTATGAACGTGGGTGTGAACATGAGGGGCCAAGTATTGCTGTGAGACTCTGCTTTAAATTCTTTAGAGTATATACCCAGAAGTGGAATTACTGGATCACATAGTAATTCTACTCTGAACCTCTGAGGAACTTCCATACTGTTTTCCACACTGGCTGTACCATTTCACATCACCAACGGTGCAAGAGTTTCAATTTCTCCACCAACCAAGGTTCCGATCTTCACCGATATTTGTTACTTTCTGTTTTTTGTTTTTTTGATAGGTGTTCATCCTAATAGGCGTGAGGTGTCTCTCACTGTGGTTTTGATTTGCATTTCCCTAACAATGAGTGGATGTTCAATATTTTTTCATGTGCTTTTTGGCCATCTGCATATTATCTTTGGAGAAATGTCTATTTAAGTCCTTTGCTCATTTCTGAATCAGGTTGTTTGGGTTCTGGTAGAAGTACCTGATGTTCTAGATATTAATCCCTTTTGAGATACATGATTTGCAAATATTTTCTCCCATTCCGCAGGCCACCTTCTACTCTATTAATGGTGTCTTTTGATGCACAGTTTTTAATTCTGATGTAGTACACTTTATCTATTTTTACTTTTGTTACCTGTGCTTGTTATCATGTCCAAGAAATCAATCCCAAGTCATAAAGATTCCTACCTATGTTTTCTTCTAGGAGTTTAAGAATTTAATAGTTTTAGGTGTTAAGTTTAGATATTTGATTCATTTTTAGTTAATTTTCATATATGGTAGAAAGGCCCAATTTTATTCTTTTTCATGTGGATACCAAGTTTTCCCAACATCATTTGCAGAAAAGACTGCTCTTTCCCCACTGAACGGTCTTGGCATCCATGTCAAAAATAATCTGCCTGTATACGCAAAGGTTTATTCTGGGCTATTATATTTCACTGATTTATATGTCTGCCTTTATGCTAGTATCACATTGCTTGATTACTGTAGTTTTGTGCTGCTGCTGCTGCTGCTGCTAAGTTGCCTCAGTCGTGTCCGACTCTGCGACCCCATGGACTGCAGCCTACCGGGCTTCTCCGTCCATGGGATTCTCCAGGCAAGAACACTGGAGTGGGTTGCCATTTCCTTCTCCAATGCATGAAAGTGGAAAGTGAAAGTGAAGTCGCTCAGTCGTGTCTGACTCTTAGCGACCCCATGGACTGCAGCCCACCAGGCTCCTCCATCCATGGGATTTTCCGGGCAATAGTACTGGAGTGGGGTGCCACTGCCTTCTCCCACTGTAGTTTTGTAATAAGTATTGAAATTGGGAAGTGTGAGTCCTCTAGCTTTGTTCCGTTTTAGGATTATTTTGGCTATTTGAGGTCCTTTAAGATGCTATATGAATTTTAGAATAAGGACTTCCTTGGTAGTCCAGTGGCTAAGACTCTATGAAAGACAAAAAGACACATCATTTTCTGTGATATTTTTAGTAAAAATGCGTAACCATATTCCAATTAGCAACACTGGACAAAATAAAATAAAGGCCAGTACTGATCAAAAATATATGATCAGTACTCTTCAAAAAGTATCAAGATCACATGAGAGAATACTAAGAAGAAACAACTAAAGGAAACAATTGCAATGTGCAATACTGAAAAGGATCCTGGAACAGAAAAATGTTACTACTGAAAAAAATGGTGAAATTAAAATTAAGATCCGTAGTTTAGTTAGTAATATTGTTGTTTGTCGCTGTTTAGTCACTAAGTTGCATCCAACTGTTTCTGACCCCGTGGGTTGTAGCCCACCAGGCTCCTCTGTCCATGACTCATGTTAATTTCTTGCTCCTGATAATTATACTATGGTTATGAAAATGTTAAGATTAGGAAACTGTATTTTTCCTGTAAGCCTAAAATTAGTTCAAAGTAAAAAGGCTTTAAAAAAAAAAGTATTGCAATTATTACACCATTAAGTGCAATAACCATCAAAAGAACTAAAAGCAGATATGGCCAAAGGTAGTCTTACCAATTCTCACTGTTGGAAGTCAGTACAGTTCCTTTGGGGAGGAGGTGTTCATGAATGGAAAGGGCCAGCACGGTGCTGGCAATGGTCTGTGTCTGGATCTATGGTGCTAGTTACACAGGGGTGTTATTTAATCAGTGAAAATTTGTCCTATTTTAGAAACCTATCACCTTTCAGTAAAAAAACTTAAAAAAAAAAAAAGTGGTTTTACCCCTGGAGAATGGGACTAAAAACAAGAAGACTTTTCTTGCAGAAAATTATTTTTTTAATTTAAATTTAATTGGAGGCTAATTAATTTACAATATTGTATTGGTTTTGCCATTGATAACTTCCAAATAGTAACAGATGGGGAAACAGTGGAAACAGTGTCAGACTTTATTTTTTGGGGCCCCAAAATCACTGCAGATGGTGATTGCAGCCAGGAAATTAAAACATGCTTACTCCTTAGAAGGAAAGTTATGACCAACCTAGACAGCAAATTAAAAAGCAGAGACATTACTTTGTCAATGAAGGTCCGTCTAGTCAAGGCTATGGTTTTTCCGGTTGTCATGTACAGATGTGAGAGTTGGACTGTGAAGAAAGCTGAGCGCCGAAGAATTGATGCTTTTGAACTGTGATGTTGGAGAAGACTCTTGAGAGTCCCTTGGACTGCAAGGAGATCCAACCAGTCCATCCTAAAGGAGATCAGTCCTTGGTGTTCATTGGAAGGACTGATGCTGAAGCTGAAACTCCAATACTTTGGCCACCTCATGCAAAGAGCTGACTCATTGGAAAAGACTCTGATGCTGGGAGGGATTGGGGGCAGGAGGAGAAGGGGATGACAGAGGATGAGATGGCTGGATGGCATCACTGACTCAATGGACATGAGTTTGAGTAAACTCCGGGAGTTGGTGATGGACAGGGAGGCCTGGCATGCTGCAATTCATGGAGTCGCAGAGAGTCAGACATGACTGAGCGACTGAACTAAACTGAAATATTAATACAAGAAGTCAGAAAGGCAAATCTGTGACCGTAGGCCCAAAAGAACCCAGAAAACACAACTGGTCTTTTTTATTTCTCCATCCTCAGCAACTGATCTCTCATACCTCTTCTGAGATAAAATGGGATTTGTACAAGATAACAAGAACTAAGACCAAGAGTAGCTGTAACAGGGAGTACCTTCAAGGGAACTACCAGACACAGTAAGATTCACACAGAGCAAGCAAATGCAGAAGATGTAAACTGTGAGAGAGTTTCTGATACTGGACATAAAAATTTTGCCAAACACACAGTGGTTACTTTAGATGTAGTTTCAGTGTGAAAAATTCAAAGATGCTATTAGTCACAATATGAAAAAATGCTTCATATTGTTACAGAAAGCCTAAAAACAAAAAAAAAATAACTAGATGGTAGACTGAGAATTACTCTAACCTTGAGGTAATTTAGATGATAAAACAGTCAGAAAAAGTTTTACACAAATCACTAAGTCAAATGAATGTAATTGTTTCCCAGTTTCCACTCAAGGCCAATCTGAGTCACAGTGTTTCTTTCCAGGGTGAGACACTGGATTGAATTCTACACCAAGAGGTAGTAAACAAGTCAGAGGCTTTGGACACTAAGACAGACACCTAATTAGATAGACACAGAGATAATCAGTCTGAGTTCTGTGGTGCAATTGGTCAGAATGCTTCAAGAAGAAATAAAAATCCTTCTGTACAATATTTTTAACTTTGGTGAAAAGATATGTACTATCTCTCTAATTTTCAAAAACACATCTCCTTGTTGTCTGTTCAGTTCACCAGACATATCCACACTCCTGTTGATAACAGCATCATTACCCAGCACTTCTCTGACTATGAAATACATGTGCTCTTGTTTCAAGACTAACAATAAACACTGCCCCTATTATCTGTTATATGAGTATTCTTCTTACTTTTAAGAACATTTTTTGCTTTTTTCTCTTCATTTCCTAACACCCACATTTTTTCTTTTGGCCCACACATATTTAATTTCTGAGCAAGTCAAAAGGACATGTAGCAGACAGCATAAGCATTAACATAAATAAGAAATCTATGTTACAAAGGAGCTAGGTTAACGTCTTATCTAAGCATGTACTTATTTATACTCACAGTAAATCAGTCAGTATAAAAGATTCACACCACTCATAATCAATGTTTAACCAATTAACTGAACTACAGCTGAATTAAAGATATCACATACAAATGATACAGAAATGGTCTATTTTTAAATTAAATAGTGACACTTGAGAAAAGATGATCAATCAAAACTTGACAAAGGATGACACTTGAGAAAGTGACTAATTTTCAAATCTCCCATTTATATTTGGACAATTCACAACACTTTTAGGAAAAATAGTACACTGGAAAGGCCCAACTAGGAAGAAGCTATAAAGATACTTGGATGAATGCTGAAGTAAGTATTTTACTCTTTTATTTTTCACTATTTTACGGTCAGAGCTTTTCTTTCTTAACTCATTGTGGTGGGTGATCAGAGGGACTTTTTAAAAAATGGACGTGTGGCTGACTTACAATGTTGTGCTAAGCTCTGCTGTGCAGTAAAGTGTGGAAGCAAAGACCTAAGTATCTCAGCAAGGCAACAGAGAGGAGTGTTTACATGACACTCAGATTCATGCTCTGGCCCCAACTCTGCGATCTCTATCTTTCTGGTTCCAGTAAAGCAACATATGGCCTCACCTATAAAATGAAAAGCACCGAAGAATTGATGCTTTTGAACTGTGGTGTTGGAGAAGACTCTTGAGAGTCCCTTGGGCTGCAAGGAGATCCAACCAGTCCATCCTAAAGATCAGTCCTGAGGGTTCATTGGAAGGACTGATATTGAAGCTGAAACTCCAATACTTTGGCCACCTTATGCCAAGAACTGACTCATTTGAAAAGACCCTGATGCTGGAAAAGATTGAAGGCGGGAGAAGAAGAGGACTACAGAGGATGAGATGGTTGGATGGCATCACTGACTCCATGGACATGAGTTTGGGTAAACTCCGGGAGTTGGTGATGGACAGGGAGGCCTGGCGTGCTGCAGTCCATGGGGTCGCAAACAGTTGGACAAGACTGAGCGACTGAACTGACAAAATGAAAAACAAACCTATCTTTCACACTTCTGGGCAGGATTACATGAGGGCCTGATCACACTGTAGGTGTTTCGTAAAGCTTTCAGATTATGGATCACTATTTTCTTACTTAATCCTAGAAAAATCTTGTGGTCCTTTACATTTTGTAAGTTATGAAAGAACAGCCTCGTAAACAGGGTTTCACTTTTTTCAATCAGCTGCTTTTATCAACAGAATCTCTTATTTCCTTTACTTATTATGACCTCTTTCATTTCTCTTGAAATTTCTTTCTGTCATATGGAAGAAGGGCTTCGAAGGTAGGTAGTGACCCCTTTCTAAAAGTGAAAATTGGTCAGTCGTGTCCAATTCTTTGCGACCCCGTGGACTATACAGTCCGTGGAATTCTCCAGGCCAGAATACTGGAGTGGGTTGCCTTGCCCTTCTCCAGGGGATCTTCCCAACCCAGGAATCAAACCAGGTCTCCCGCACTGCATTCTTTTACCACCTGAACCACAAGGGAAGCCCAACCCCTTTCTAAAGTCTCTTAGTTACCGTTAGCCTTGCATGCTTTTGCTTAGTATTTCCATTTCTTGAAATTTATTCTTATTTTATGTCACTTACATCAAGATCGAAAATTCAGTTGCCTTAAATTTTTTCCCCAGAGTGTAACTTCAATTAGCCTATGGAAATGTGTAACTCAGAACAGATCTTAGAGTTGCAGTATCTGATAGCCCAGATTATCCCAAGAATACTATTGGATTTGATATAAAAACAATAAAAGAAAATAATTTGACTTGGGAAGAGATAATTAAGTTTTTTCAGAGAGAACTCATTTATAAAAAATACTGGAACTTCTTTGGTGGTCCAGTGGCTAAAACCCCTCGCTCCCAATGTAGGGAGCTTAAGTTCGATCCCTGGTCAGGGAACTAGATCCCACATGCTGCAACTATAGCTCCCATGTGCCAAAACTAAGGTCTGACGCAGCCACAAATATAAATATCTTCAAAATACTTGGCAGCTTTTATGCTGTAATTAACTAGTTTACCAACTAAATTAGCAAGTCTTTGCTCAAATTTTAAGGTCAATGGAAGAGGGTAGAACTACTGATAGAGCATCTGCTAACACCTAAATAAAAATACTCGTACCTCGCAACAAAAATGTACGCTATAGCATTTTCCAGGTTTAAAATAACTCATTGATAGTACTACTGAACTAATTTCAGCACTGAAGTCTTCTTTGACAATGTTTTTGCATTACCTGTTTCCACAGAAATCCTGCTCAGTCACAGCTGCTTTGCTTAGTCCCAGTTTTGAAAAACTGAAAGGAGTAAAACACACAAACCACGTACTTCTATTTGAAAACAAAACAACCGCATCTACTAGGCTTCCCTGAGCTTCACTGAATTTTCCATGCTTTATTTTTTTTTTTACTTTTTGGCTGCACCCCATGGCAGGAAGGATCTTAGTTCCCTGACCAGGGATTGAACCCAAACACCCTGCAGTCGATGCGTGGAGTCTTAAGCGCTGGACCACCAGCGAAGTCCCGCCGTCTTTTAAAAAGGACAAAAACCTCTAAGTAATGATTAGCATTTTGGTACCTGAATTAAAATCAGATAATTCTGTGTGTCTTTGGCTTTTTCATTTTTGCAATTTGAAAATAAGCTTATCTTAGTTGTCTGAAATATTATTGGGTCTGAAGTGCTATCCTGATTACAAAGAATTCAAGAGAACAAGGCTCAAGATTCTTTTTCCATATAATAATCAAGGAATTCATATAATTGTCTTTTTTAGATATGCATTTAAATGGCTCTCATCCACCTCTTTTCCAACCAAAATGATTCTATAATGAAAATCTATTTCAAAAACTACCTATTTAAAAAGCTTTTCAAAAAGCTTTCAATATCAAAATAGTCAAGTACTCTTGGAAAACCTTTCTAAAATAATTTTTCTAACTATTGTTAATCTCCCACGAATTATTTTCCTTAAAGATCTATGGTTAGTAATTACTTTTTACACCAACTGTGATACAATATAGTCTTGAACAGTATTATTTTAATGGAAAAACTGTAGGCAGAGTTTAAGACAGTACATATTCTATTGCTTTTCATATATAATTATGGCATTTTTATACAGATTTTCAGGGCATGTTTCTTAGAATGCCTACATAGGTGATATATTTTATTACCTTTGAACATTGATCTGCTCAACTTAAAAATAAGTAATCACTATGCTCACAAAATGTTCTTATCTGTAAAGACTTTATAGCTTAAAAGGTATTAATTAATGTGGAATCATTTATCTAGCAGCTTTACCAAACTTTCATTAGCCTAGAAATCATTTTATTGACTGCTATTCATTAGTTACATTTTTTTCTTCCAGTTTTATTGAAACATGATTGTCAAAAAAACACTGTATAAATTTAAGGTGGACAGACAATGATTTACCTACATATGCCACTGACTGTGTGGATCACAACAAACTGTGGAAAATTCTGAAAGAGATGGAAATACCAGACCACCTGACCTGCCTCTTGAGAAACCTGTATGCAGGTCAGGAAGCAACAGTTAGAATTGGACATATAACAACAGACTGGTTCCAAATAGGAAAAGGAGTACGTCAAGGCTGTACATTGTCACCCTGCTTATTTAACTTATATGCAGAGTACATCATGAGAAACCCTGGGCTGGAGGAAGCACAGGCTGGAATCAAG
>NW_011494956.1:8805011-8808733 GCF_000754665.1 Bison bison bison | reverse complement strand
GCACAGGCTGGAATCAAGATTGCTGGGAGAAATATCCATAACCTCAGATATGCAGATGACACCACCCTTATGGCAGAAAGTAAAGAACTAAAGAGCCTCTTGATGAAAGTGAAAGAGGAGAGTGAAAAAGTTGGCTTAAAACTCAACATTCAGAAAACAAAGATCATGGCATCCGGTCCCATCACTTCATGACAAATAGGGAAACAGTGGAAACAGTGTCAGACTTTATTTTTCTGGGCTCCAAAATCACTGCAGATGGTGACTGCAGCCATGAAATTAAAAGACGCTTATTCCTTGGAAGGAAAGTTATGCCCAACCTAGACAGTATATTGAAAAGCAGAAACGTTACTTTGTTAACAAAGGTCTGTCTAGTCAAGGCTATGGTTTTTCCAGTAGTTATGTATGGATGTGAGAGCTGGACTATATAAAGAAAGCTGAGCGCAGAAGAACTGAAGCTTTTGAACTGTGGTGTTGGAGAAGACTCTTGAGAGTCCCTTGAACAGCAAGGAGCTCCAACTAGTCCATCCTAAAGGAGATCAGTCCTGAGGGTTCATTGGAAGGACTGATGTTGAAGCTGAAACTCCAATACTTTGGCCACCTGATGCAAAGAGCTGACTTGTTTGAAAAGACCCTGATGCTGGGAAAGATTGAGGACAGGAGGAGAAGGGGACGACAGAGGATGAGATGACTGGATGGCATGTCAGACTCAATGGACATGGGTTTGGGTGGACTCCAAGAGTTGGTGACGGACAGGGAGGCCTGGCGTGCTGCGGTTCATGGGGTCGCAAAGAGTCCAACACGACTGAGCGACTGAATTGAACTGAACACACATCATGAAAACACCAAGTGAATATCCATCATCTCATATAGACAGAAAATTAAAGAAACAGAAAAAAAAATTTGTGATGAAAGCTCTTAGGATTTACTCGCTTAACAATTTTTATAAGTAACATACAATGTGTTTGTATGTGTGTGTGTGTGCTCAGTCATGTCTGATTCTTTGCCACCCCATGGACTTTAGCCCACCAGGCTCCTCTGCCCATGGGGATTCACCAGGCAAGAATACTGGAATGGGTTGCCACACCTTCCTCCAGGCGATCTTCCCAACCTAGGGATCCAACCTGCATCTCCTGCTTTGCAGGCAGATTCTGTACCACTGAGCCACCTGGGAAGCCCCATAGCATACACTAGTGTCAGTCGCATTTATCATGTTGTATATTACATCCCTAGTTCCTTTTTTAGTCTTTCCTGGGGGTTCTGCACTGTGCTGCATGTGGGATCCTAGTTTTTTTAAACTTTGTGGTGCACCTCCAAGCATGTGGGATCTTAGATCCCCAGACGGAATGGAACCTGGGCCCCCTGCAGTGGAAGGGCAGGCAGAGTCTTAACTGCTGGCCAGCCAGGGAAGTGCACATCCCTGGTTCTAATAGCAACTATCCTCTCCTTGCCTCCCTGCTCACCTTTCCGTCTCCCATTCCCCCCTGCTTGATACCATGTCACAATCGTTCTCTTTTACAGGCAGTTTTATATTACCACCACAATTTCAAGAATGCTGTGAAGAAAAACTTAGTAGGTTGATTTTTTAAATTGTTCCCTCTCGAGTGATCTGCAAAAGAGAAGTAAATGCTACCAGTTTTGATTAAGTATTTTATTTAGGCAGTTTTGAAATATATACTGTTCTTCCACATTTATAGATATTATAATTTATTTCACTTAAAAAGAACTGAATTGGTCGCTTCAACAAAATCATTTTCGGCTTTTCTTGGCCACGCAGGACGCGGGATCTTAGTTTCTAACAAGGTCATTCTTTAATAACAACATAGTAATACTTGACTCTTTTCAAAGTAAAATGAAATCTGTTACATAAACTTACTGTACTTCTGAGTATTAAAAAAAAAAAGGATTTATTCAAATACTTTCTTCTATTCTATCTTTCGCTGCACTTAGAATTCTTCAACGACTGAGGCTATGTCATGCTCCTTTGTCAATTCAGAGCCTCATACGGTGCCTGTAACTTAAGTGCTTCTGTAACTGTCAGCTGAGTCACTGACACGCTGACCAGCTGGTGGGGAACCACCATGTCTCCATCATCTCTAAGAAAAAGAAAGGTTTAAAAAAAAAAAAAAAGTGGGGGGACTTAAATTTAAAACGATAATAAACAGAAAACAGAATAAAGGAGCTGCAAAATATTCAATAATAAAAATCTAATTAGATCAGTATAGATTTTCCCAGTGGGGAAGAAAAGACTGAAAAAAAGATGGGTTGGTGGGGAGGGATAAATGAGTTTGGGATTAACAGATTCATGCTACTATACATAACATAAACAAGGACCTACTCATAACACAGGGAACTATAGTCAATATCTTGTAAAACCTATAAAGGAAAACATCTGAAAAAGAAAAAATACACACACACACAGATACAACTAAATCAGCTTGCTCTACATCCGACACGAAACACTGTAAATCAACTATACCTCAATTAAAAAAAAAAAAATTTTTTTTTAAAAAGCAAAGTGGACTCTGGCTGCAATGCTTATAGAGTCAGGAAAAGATAGGAAGGTCAAAAGGAAGCTACTATTGTAGAGAAAAGAAGGATTGGGGGCCAGAGCATAGTAACAACAGTGATAAAGGAAAGAAATGAATATGGATTACCTTTGTGCTTTAGGTACCTCTATCAAGAAAAATTCTTGGACTTCCTTGGTGGCCCAGTGGATAAGAATCTGCCTGCCAATACAGCAGACATAGTTTAATCCCTGGTCTAGGAAGATGCCACATGCTGAGGAGCACCTAAGTCCAGGAACCACAGCTACTGAGCCTGTGTGCTGCAATTACTGAAGCCTGTACACCCTAGAGCCTGTGCTCCACAACAAGAGAAGCCACCTCAAGGAGAAGCCCAAGCACTGCAACTCGAGAGCAGCCCCTGCTCACCGCAACTAGAAAAAGCCTGCATGCAGCACCCAACACAGCCAAAAAAGTTAAATCAGTTAATTAAAAAGAAAATCCTCTTCAGATTGGATGGGTTTAAACAAGCATTGGCATCTTGCACAAAATGGGCATTTAATAAATTTAATCAATGAATCAATGGAAACCAAAGCTCAATATGTGTAAGATTAAAGAAAGTTGGGCTTCCCTGGCAGCTCAGCTGGTAAAGAATCCGCCTGCAATGCAGGAGACCCCGGTTCTATTCCCAGATCAGGAAGATCCCCTGGAGAAAGGATAGGTTACCCACTGTAGCATTCATGGGCTTCCCTGGTGGCTCAGATGATAAAGAATCCGCCTGCAATTCGGGAGACATGGTTCGATCCCTGGGTTGGGAAAATCCCCTGGAGGAGGGCAAGGCAATCCATTCCAGTATTCTTACCTGGAGAATCCCATGGACAGAGGAGCCTGGTGGGCTACAGTCCATGGAGTCGCAGAGAGTTGGACACAACTGAACGACTAAGCACAGCACAGCTGCTCTAAGTAAACCATCGACAAGGTACAACATACCACTCTAGTTACAAAGTCCATCCAGCTGCAAGGGAAAGGGGATCCTGTCAACTTCTGATCACTGAAGTTAAATGTAACTCTAGACAAGATGCTCAAACTACCGCACAATTGCACTCATCTCACACACTAGTAAAGTAATGTTCAAAATTCTCCAAGCCAGGCTTCAGCAATATGTGAACCATGAACTTCCTGATGTTCAAGCTGGTTTTAGAAAAGGCAGAGGAACCAGAG
>NW_011494956.1:8804162-8804911 GCF_000754665.1 Bison bison bison | reverse complement strand
TTCAAGCTGGTTTTAGAAAAGGCAGAGGAACCAGAGATCAAATTGCCAACATCTGCTGGATCATGGAAAAAGCAAGAGAGTTCCAGAAAAACATCTATTTCTGCTTTATTGACTATGACAAAGCCTTTGACTGTGTGGATCACAATAAACTGTGGAAAATTCTGAAAGAGATGGGAATACCAAACCACCTGACGTGCCTCTTGAGAAATCTATATGCAGGTCAGGAAGCAACAGTTAGAACTGGACATGGAACAACAGACTGGTTCCAAATAGGAAAAGGAGTACGTCAAGGCTGTATACTGTCACCCTGCTTATTTAACTTCTATGCAGAGTACATCATGAGAAATGCTGGACTAGAAGAAGCACAAGCTGGAATCAAGATTGCCGGAAGAAATATCAATAACCTCAGATATGCAGATGATACCACCCTTATGGCAGAAAGTGAAGAGGAACTCAAAAGCCTCTTGATGAAAGTGAAAGAGGAGAGAGAAAAAGTTGGCTTAAAGCTCAACATTCAGAAAATGAAGATCATGGCATCCAGTCCCATCACTTCATGGGAAATAGATGGGGAAACAGTGGAAACAGTGTCAGACTTTACTTTTTTGGGTTCCAAAATCACTGCAGATGGTGACTGCAGCCATGAAATTAAAAGATGCTTACTCTTTGGAAGGAAAGTTATGACCAACCTAGATAGCATATTCAAAAGCAGACACATTACTTTGCCAACAAAGGTCCGTCTAGTCAAGGCT
>NW_011494956.1:8799714-8804017 GCF_000754665.1 Bison bison bison | reverse complement strand
GATCCAACCAGTCCATTCTAAAGGAGATGAGCCCTGGGATTTCTTTGGAAGGAATGATGCTAAAGCTGAAACTCCAGTACTTTGGCCACCTCATGTGAAGAGTTGACTCATTGGAAAAGACTCTGATGCTGGGAGGGATTGGGGGCAGGAGGAGAAGGGGACGACAGAGGATGAGATGGCTGGATGGCATCACCGACTCGATGGACGTGAGTTTGAGTGAACTCCGGGAGTTGGTGCTGGACTGGGAGGCCTGGCGTGCTGCGATTCATGGGGTCGCAGAGTCGGACTGAGCTTCTGAACTGACTGAACTGAACTAGACAAGATTATCACTGAGATTAAATGTAACTCTAGACAAGATTTTAGAGTCATGTCTGAGAGAAGTCTGTGAACGTAGAAAAAGCAGCAACCGACCTAGGTGACTGGAAACCATTATAGTTTCACTAAGAACAAGCAATGTCAAATTAGTACTCTTTTTTTTTTTTCTGACATTTATTGAACAGATAGGATTTTTAAAGATGAAGGATATGAAATTATTTGGGTTTTAGGAAGGCAAGTGTTAAAGTTCCTTATAAATTCCTTGTGAAAACCTGGAAGTATCTGAGATAGATAATGACAAATTAGTTTCATTTCTAATTGGCTGAACAACTTGAACCAAAGAATTAATTTTTTTCAAATCAACCCTCAGGTCTCTAGCAGGACAAGAATGCTCTTAGCCCACCTCATCAACACTTTAATAAAATTTGTATGAACACTGTACCAGCATTATCAAACTTAAAGTTTATCAAATGTATGGAAAAACAATAAGTTTTTTTACTGAATGACCAAACTAAGACTCTTTTTTTTTTTTTAAAGAGTAAACATACTGGAACCAATCTGACAAGATAAAATTCAACTGGGATAGATACGAAGTCCTACCGAAACATATTCTATTAAAGAACTTGGAGAGCATGGACAAAACTCAAATTTCAGCTGATGGCAAAATCAATAATGGATAACGCACACAGCACTTAAATGGCAGGGACCATTCTAAATGCTTAACACGTATGTACTCATTTATTCTTTAAAACAACCCTATGAAACAGGTACCATCATAAACCCCATTTTACAGATGAGAAAACTGAGGCCCTGGGTGTTTACATAATTTACTCAAGGTTACCCAGCTGATATACAGCCAGGATTTAAATCCAAGCAGGCTAGCTCCAGAATTCATTTCCTTAGACAGGACATTATCATAAATTAACAGTGCAATGTGGTTGCCAAAAGAAGCAAGACTACTCTTAATGTGCTTTAAAATCAGAGTGATGACTTCTGGTTCTCTCCACAGGTTAATACCTAATCAAAGGTATTACACAGCTAAGAAGGGTATGGACCAACTGACAAAAATCCACAAATAAGCCATCAGTATTGTGAAGAGGTGCAAATCAAAACGACAAATCCACTAGAGGAAGTTAAAGACTGAGAATATTTTGTCCAGAGAAGAAAAGAATCAGGAAAACATAGCAAGTGTCTTTGAATATTTGAAAACTCACAGAAGAGACAGAACTAGAACCAGTGAAGAGAGAACTTTAGTTCAATAAAAGAAATCATTTCTTAGAAGTTAAAGTTGTCCAAATATCTTTACCTCAGAACCTATGAATCTTCTCTCCAGAGAATATCCAAATACATATAATTTTGTATAAAGTTTTCAAGGGCTCACAAATCTACTTTTAAATCTATTTATGTCCTACCCCTAGAATCATATACCCCAGATTAAAATGGAAAGAATTCAAGTATGAAGAGGTGAATATATTTAATCTAGAAAAATCATCACAACTTAAAATTCTATCATTGAAAAAAACTCTGAACTCTATGCTTTCTAGTTTCTTCTAAGATACATTGCAAAAAGAGCTTAAAATATGATGCTGAGTTCAGAAAAAAAGTGAAATCAAGTTTACCAAGTGACAATGTAAACTGACGACAAGATCTGACTATCAGTAATAATGGCTTATTACTTAATCTTTAAAAGAAACATACCTAAGTTTAAAGATAAAAAAATAAGATGCTAAGGTACTACTCATATCTAATATTTAATGCCCAAATTAGAAAGTGCCTCCTTCTACTTTCAAGCCTTAATCTTTTCATCTTTCAGTCCCAGTTAACTGTTAAGGTTGACAAACTAAGAAAACAATGAACTAGAAGTTAGAATACCAGGTTCTAACCTACACCATGAAATTAATTTTGGCTTAATCTGTTTCTTACCATACTCTAAAAACTTTCATGTATCTAAATGGGCTTTAAAAATGGTAAAGTGCAGATGTAACCAAAAACAACTCATGTATTATGTATAAAACATAAAAATGTCAACAACAACAAAAAACCAGTTTTTCTATAATGCTAAAAAAAAAAAGCAAAGGTATATTCACATTACAATTCCTAATTCCAAAAAGCAATCTCTGAATCCTTCAGGTTGTGTTTCAGTGAATAATTTTCATCCACAAACACTTTCCACATTAAGCATAAATCTATCTGTACATCCAATTTCAAGCTGCATTGAGAGGACATAGCTCAGACAGTTAAGAATTTTGGCTGCAAGGGAAAAACTTGAAAGTGCCAACTGGACGTCCCCATTTCCAAGAGTTGGTGGGAAAGGTACATGACCACAAAATGGTAACATTAAGTATGACACACTTGAAAATTCTGTTTTCTCTCTTAATTAACCAACCACACATAACGAGAACTCAACACCAGGAGTTTAATAAGTCTTGGGCCTTTATTAAATATAAGCACCACACTGCTGAAACTGCAACTGTACTGCCAGAACAGGGCTACAGACACCATGTCTGCCATGAGACTAGACTCTAGTTCCAGGCACAAGATGTCCTAATAAATAACAAACGCGTCAAGCGCCAGCGCACAAGCGTGACAGAATCTGGGGTCTAGACATTTGATTTTTCTCCCAGTGCTACTTGAGAATGGCCACTGCCATTAAAGATTACATTACAGTAACAGGATAGTGATAAAACTTTAGCTAAATGGCAGGCCAACCAATGAAATGGAAAAGCAACATGCAATAACAGATCAACTAAACTAGTTTCTATTTAATTTTGTACAGTAAGGCTCATGATTACACTGTATAAAGAACAGAGAATAACCTAAACTGTATCTACTAGGTAAAGATGATTTCAAGCCATTATGAGAAAAGTGGCCCAGAAAAAAATCAGGCTATAGAACTCAAGTGGAAAAAACACACTAAGATTTGGGAGAGAAAGGGGAAGGAAGGGAATGAGCTACTGACTTACTAAAAAGAGAGCAAAGAAGTGGGACAGGGAGTCTGAGCCCTCTGAGACAGAATGAGAAAGAAAAAGAATTCAAAGGCTCAAAGGGAGCTTTAGCAGTGAATACAGAAAGAGATGAAACTGTTAACTGTCTCAACAGAAAAAACAAAAACAATAGGGGGAACTTTTCTAAACCATCATTCAGGGTGGTCAGTTCAATGCCTAACTCATGCATGGCAGGGCACTTCGTAGGACGCACACTTCGTTCCAAGTAGTTCCACCGATCAGCCCATTTCCCCCTGGCACCACCCCCAATAGGGGGTTACTACTACAGATGAAGAAACTGAGACCACACAACGCCAGGGAACACAAGCTGGTACCAGAGACTGGGCGCTCATCTTAGCTGCACTTCTCCCTGCAAGATCCTATAAAAATCTCACACTTTTCTATGGAAAGGAACCTTAAATCTCTTCTGGGCCCAAAAGTGATCCCCTACTTTAGAGAAAAGTTCCCCTGCGGAGGTTGCAAGGCTCTTCAAAGCGCAAGAGGTGTTGGAACTCTGAAATACACCTGGTAGAGACAGATGGAGGCATGTGGGTCATGAAAGGAGAAAAAGTCGGGAAAGTCAGACTTAGAAGCCATTCTTCTGCCCTAAAGATACCGAAAAAGTAGAAAGCAGCCCTTCCTCTCTTCCAGCAGGCGTGACTCAAGGACGGTGCCTCCCCGCAATCTGCTGTGCGTGTTGGGGGTAGGGGGTAGTCTCCGGTTTCCCACTCCCTTCCCCAGGCACTCAGGGGTTACTCGGCCGGGCCTGGAAGATTGCGTGGGAATAAACAGATGGGACCCAGAGTGACCAGGGGGCCCTGAAGCGCAGGGAGGGAAACCTGCCCAGAAACACGCCGGGCCGGGTCCAGAGGCCCTCCGCACCGAGCCCGCGCCCGCGCCCTGGACCTTACCACCGCTTGGCTGCAGGGGACGAGGCGGCCGCGCAGGACTGTTCTTCGAGCTTGGAGCGCGTCTTCAGGCGCCTCTGCTACAGTCGCGCCAGC